>NC_054066.1:12712826-12864197 GCF_017639655.2 Falco naumanni | reverse complement strand
TTCTGTGTGACTTTCAAATTTCATATATGGTAGTTTGATTTTAAACAGGTGTGAACTTTATTATGTATTCTATCTTAATGTAAAAATTCTGCTGCTGAGAAATAGATGATTAACAAGTCAAACGTTGAATGTAACTTAAGTGGCAGTAGAGTCTTCCCCTACAAAGGCTGGTTCTTAATGGAGCTATTGACATTGGTGATCAGTAGGTGAGTAATGAATTGCTCTAATTATTTGAAGTTAAAGAAAAATAACAAGGCAAATTCATGATTTCAAGTAGCACTAAAGTGCATGTAGCAATACATTCTGTTTCTGCAAGAAAATAGCAAAGGTCCGTTTACCCTTTAATACCATTCTTTCATACTGAAATTTTTGGTGCTCAGTCTCCCACAGTCTGAATGCTTTTTGAGGACATCAGTTCATGAGATCTGTTCATGAGGGAAAGAGGGAGAATATTTTCAGACGTCAATTGTTAAGACATTGGGTTTGCTTCAATCTTTGAAGAAGCAAATCAGATGTAGCCAGGTAACAGTGATCCGTAGAATATGCTTTTCACAACGTCTTGGAAAAATTGACCTGAATTATGCATTGCTGGAAAACGACATGGCACAGGTCGGTGGGCACACCCCAGTCAGTTGTCTTGGAGCCTGCAGCCCTCGCGCTGAGGAAGCTCTCCAAAATTTCTCCTCCTGGCAGCCAGGGGTCATCGTGATACCACGGTCAAGAACGGAGAGGCGAGCGTGCCTGTCCCCTTGCGGCTTTTTTCCTGATGCACATGCAAAGGGAGAATAGACCGGCAGGCGTACAGACAGCTGAGAAATCAGACCTGTGAGTAGTGGAAGTACAAAGTGGGGGAGGTAAAAGTTTCTGTCTCCATCGTACTGGGACAGAGCAGGCAAAGGTGAAGGAACAGCCAGGCTTGGGGTGTTAATGAGAACGAATTGATGAAAAGTACTGCAACTTTTTATTCCTTGGGAAGCATTTTAGGTAGAAAACTGCATCCAAAATTTGAGAATATTAAGAATGGGAACTGAAAAATGGGAAGTGTGGAAGTACTACATAGGGCGCGCTGATCCCGTTTACACTGTAATGTAAACTTTAAATTGTATGATCATGTTCTGTTTTATTCAGTAGCATAAATGTGCTGTTTCAGATACTGACTGTAGCCATTAACTACAATCAGTAGCAATTCAGCTTGTGGATTAAGCATTAGAAGATAATGAGATAACACTGAACAGGTTTTTCAGTAGGGGTTATAAACTGTTCTCCCATCCTTTTGTCCCCACATCATTAACATCTGTCCATTACCTTTTTGATTTTTTTTGTTGTTGCTTTTGTCCAGTAAATGTGTTCGTTCCCTTTTTAGCTGTTGTCCTGTATCCCTTGTTTCTTCCCAGTCTGACTCCTACAAGCTCTTGCAAAGTCATCCTTTTCATTAGTCCTCTACATTCCTATTACTTGTCTTTGCTTGTCTCAACACTATCAAGGAAAGCACAGAGAAGGAGCCCTCAGTTTTAGTCCTCACGTCCTATGTTGTAGCAGTCTGTGGCAGCCTTTATGAGGATGATGCTGGTGGTCCCTGGAGTCCTGGAATCTCACCTATCTACTTGTTCTGTGAAATAGCACATCCCCAGTCAAATAGCACGTCGGAACTTTTGAGCTAGAAGATGTACTGTACAGACTGAATCTTCAAAGTATCTAGCAGCAAGATTTAGCTAAATGTAAAGCTATTTGGAAGTTTTCTCTTTATAACTTGAATCAAATGGATGTCTTATTTTTATAGAAGAAGGAAAATGCATGTCACCAGCATTAAGAAAGTGACGGTGCCAGTTAAAGGTTTTTATGCCATAGTGTAGAGGTGGTAACCCAGCTTAACTGTATGTGCAAACAAGCAAAGCCCTGTAACATCACTAGTCAGGCAGTGTCTCCTGGTTGTAGTCTCAGAAACAGCCAAAACATTTATGTAAAAGTTTTCTGAGGTATCACATGTAACAGATTTCAGCTGGCATATTTGAAGATTTCTAAGCAACTGTTAAGTTCTATTGCCAAACACTTTCTATAGTAATAAACAGTAGATGTCTTTACTGCACCACATTTGATAGAACAGCTCCCTACCTGGCTGGTATTGGAGTCCAACAGCATAACGAACCAATCTATGGGAATGCAAAGATTACTTTTTGTTATAGCTATTTTTTATTTGCAAGAGTGATTACTTTGTACCACTAGTAATTGCTCTCAGATGATTAGAGAGTAGCATCAATAAGTTCTAGTTTCTTCATTAAAAGGGTCTTTGACATGATGCAATTGGGAAAATAGATGGAAGCCTCATTCTCATCTCATAAAAAGAAGTAACTGTGAAGGCATTTTAGTTGACTACTACAAAGATTTGGTAGTAATGAAGAAAGTACCTTTCCAGATCTGAGAACACTTGAAAGGGTTTGTTTAATGTAATGATTTTGACTGTTGTCATGTTGTGGTGATAACTATGTAAAGGTTCTGTTATAAACCCTAACGTTTCAACCAGGATTATGGATAGTTTTAGAAGACAGAGCTTGCAAAGCTTTTGATAATGTGTCTTTCCTGTGTTCCTGTCTAGCATTCCTCCCTGGTTTATAGGTACTGTTGGTTTTTTGGGGTTTTTTTGCATTTGTGCATGAGTGATAGGAAGATTTATGCATAGGTGTGAAACCCCAGAAGTTATCTGAAATGTTGGCAATAAGCATTTGAACTAAACATGTTTGTTTTTTTTTTTACTTCTTCCCCTCTCCCTGTAGAGCTGATGGAGGTGTCAGTAATAATAGTTTTGTCATGCAGATGACTTCAGATTTAATTAATAAGAAAATAGAAAAACCTGCAAATGCAGACATGTCTAGTCTTGGTGCAGCTTTTCTAGCAGGTCTTGCTTCAGGTATGTATACATTTAAAAGGGGTTTGATTTTTCCTTCCTAATGCACGTTTGTAAATACAGAGGGGTAAGAAAATCAGACAAAAAAGGGCATAACTTCAAATAATTGTAAAAAATCCTCAAAGGATTACTTTAGCCATTTTTGTGGGAATCCAGGGTGAGTAGTGGTTGTGTTTCTCTGTGTAGTGCTTTGTACCCATGTATTTGTATTTGATGGACCAAAGAAGCCAAATCATGGACCTAATGTGTATTTCTAACACCATGTCCCAGTTTGCCGAGTATTTGTATGGTTGTTAAGTTTTACATAAATGAATAGTGACAATGAGTTTAATGTGAAAAATATCTGCATATACGTTTGTAAGGTTCATTTATATTTAGAAGGATATACTACTGGAGAAAAAGAGGGTGGACCCCATCATTGCTGCCTCCCTCTTTCTTCACCTGAACGCTCTGCGTCCAGTCCTGTATTCCAGCTGGCAGGAGTGGTGCTTGGTGGGGATGGATCACCTGACAAGGAAGCTGCTGTGCTTATGTGCAGCCCTGTCATTCCTACTGAAGCTGTGTCCTGTCATCTGTGAACCGAGTCTTTAAGGTTTTCACAGAAATAAACACAATGGAAGTACAAAATAAATTATTATCAGGAAAAAAATAATCCAGCTCTCACACAGAGCTGTTTTATATAATTAACCAGACTTAAAACAACAAACTGTCAATGGTTTTGCTTAATATGCACCTACAAAATGTATTTCCGTTAATTTAACTGCTTTGATATGTAAATAACACAACTGAAAGATAAAAACTATATGCTCAGGTAAGACTCATTCGGCAATTAAAACTGTAAGGAAGCTGCAGCCCTTGACAGACAAGAATGATTCAGTAACATAAATTAATCTGAGTGTGTAACACGAGGTGTTTTCTGCTGTTTATGCGATTTTTAAGACTAAGAAAGAAATAAGTAGTAAGTGTTGGTTTCTGTGGCCCTTCTTCACTGAGAGGGACCTGCAGCCGAAAGCACAGTGTGGATGAAACCTAAAGGAACTTCAGTGTAGCAGATCTGTTCCTTGGAAATCGTCCCAGTTAAGCAGATGTGCTGTTGTCAGGATTCCAAACAAGTGGATACTGTTGGAAAGGATTTTCACAATGTTAAAAATATGCTTCCCTCTGAGAAAGTTGTTGGTTGAGTAAAGAAAAGCTGTCATGATTTCTTACTGTGTTTCTGTTTTGGATCTCTTGGAAATAGATTAAAAAAACTCAAAAATAACATATTTGCAGTTCAGCTTGAGAATGAACTTTCTGTTTGTAGGATTTTGGACTGACAAAGAACAACTAAAGAAGCTAAGGCAAATAGAAGCAGTTTTTGAGCCCCAGAAGGACACTGAGGAATACAGACCTGCTATGGATACCTGGCTACAAGCAATGAAACGCTCCCTACACTGGTAGAAATTGGCATTTTAATTACAGAAGAATTAAAATGTTTTAATTCATATTTATAAGATATTGACATTAACAGTAAAAACAGTAAACAAAATTTGTGATGGAATATATGTGAAGTTATACGGTACTTCAGTTACCCCCCTGCTGCTAGATTATTTGCTGCACCATAATGAACCTTCCTATCATCCCTATGACAGCTGTAGTCCAGCTGCAGCATTTGTGTCCCTTCAGTGACCTCCTTTGGGTGGCCCAGCTGCTTGAATCCTACCCTGTACTAGATAGAGATGGAGAGTTTTTTCCTCTGATGGGTTTTCTACTGAGGAACTTGTCTCCCTTTGGATCTTTACAATCTTTGGTATGTTAATCATTAAGAAAGGGTAAAAGGCACATATACTTCCCTAGGCATTTCTAAGAAACATAAAATGATTGTTCAGAGATGGGTTGTGATGAACTTGATTGTGTACAAAGATACTTTCTTATTAGTAGCCTCTTACTGCCTTTTGATTGACTTTTTAAGGAAGCATTTGACCCAGCTCTGTAATAATGTTTTTGTGCACTAAATTATAATGAAATACAAAAGCAAATAGGCTTTCAGTATTCCATTAAAAAAAAAAAAAATCCTGGATTTTTGCAGCTGATGATTCCTATCTAGCTTGTAACTCATTTTTTTAAAAATTTTATAAAGACCAAAAGCTGTATTATCTGGCATGGCTAATACAAATACATTAGAAGTAGTTACAGGTATGCTGCCTAACTTGTAAAAATCCTTAAGATTAGTATTTCAAGCCCATTGTTAAATCCTATTATTATTAGCTGAAAGGGGTCAAAAAGCTATTTTTGAAGCTATGAATTACTTTGATTTTTTTAAAACACATTTAATTATAATTTTTATGTATTTGTTTATCACTAATGTTAAATTATAATAATTTTATCAGGAGTATGTGTAAATCAGTTTCAAAAATGTAAAATGATTAAATACTTTCATTTCAGAGTAATGACAAATTCAAGCTGTGAGTGATTGTGTTGCACACACACACTGGAGACAAGAAATTTTTATATTTAACATTATTGAAGAGGACCAAGGAAGTATCATTCACCACTTCTTGTGCTGAAACATGGAAGTTCAAATCATACAGCATTGCCTTAGTGTCTTTCACAGTCATCTGTGAACTCAGCCATGAGTTGGAGCATCTACACTAGTGGTGGTGGTATTCAGACTAGATCTGATTTGCCTGTCAGCCTTAGCTTGTCATACCATTTTTCTTATTCTTCTGTTACTTTCTGACCTTCAACATGTGCTACATCTTGGCACTATTTTTTTTTTTTTTTCCTCTGGGTATCCTTCAAGTTGCAGAGACCGTTCTCTCCTGAACCTACCTTGACAGGAATCCTGAAGTCCAGAAACAGTTCTGTGTGCTGATATCTAGTAATAACAGCAGACTACATGACCTACATGGTTGACAGCTTTATAGATACTTAGGTTTGGTTGGTTTGTTTTGGACCATAATATATGGCTGTCCAGGTGCTAAGACTCTTAAAAGTTTATTGATGAAATTCCCTCCACTCCTCCTCCTGCTGTAAGGTAAGAACATGTATTTACAGGATATCTGGAACCCTTGCTTTGCATCAACATCTGTGTTCAGATTGTGATTTTCTCTTGTCATCCCAACCTCACAACTAAAGAAAGTGCTCCTTGGCAAGAAGGTTCTCCTAGCCCAGCCAAACAGGCTTCCAGCCTGGCATTTTGGGCAGAAGTTTGTGCGTCGGTCACTGGTATTCTACACTTGGTTCTCACTGAAGGAGTGTAGTTTCATTAAGGTCTGCCTAGGGATAATGTCCACCTATTCCCTCTTGATGAAGGCTTCTTGACGTACATTCACTTAATAGTTATGTGATTTTGTTGGGTTTGATTAGGGCTCCCACAGTGTACCTAGATGGAGCTTTAATGGCAACTGAATCTGATTCTGCTCGGATCCCTTCACTGAAGGTATCTCAGCTAGCCACGCACCTTGCACGGCACCTATATGTGGCGGTGGTCTTCATCCCAGCCGTAGCACAGCTAGAAAGATAGAAGATACACAAGACATTACATAGTCCTCTTGCTCTAGTGTCCTAGAGGACCTATTCTACATAACTGTTTACTGTTATTACTGTTTAACTGTAAGCAGAAAATTCACCTGTTTTACTGTCACTAGCCTCAAATCTACAGGAGACAAACCTCACTGCAAATTAAGAACGCCAACAAGGCCTTACTATATTGACCACCTGAGCCTTTCAAATGATCTGCAGAGTTGTGAGTTCTCTGTGGAGAGGTTCGAAGTAGTGAGGAAGGCTCTGCAGCAAACGGGGTGTCTAACCCTACCAAGATGGTGCAGCCCTCGGAGGTCACAGCATCTGCCACAGCTTGTGATGTTTAGTTGCCCAAAGACGGAACAGACTAATAGACAACTTGAAGAAATTTGGTTACTGATCATTAAGCCTCTTTTGCTTGTCTGTTACAACAAAAATTGATTTTATCTTCACAGCAAATTTTTAATATGCTGATTATCTTTAAGTGGTACCTGTTAATTGATAATGGATTTGAAATGAGTTTTAAGCAACTAGTTACGCTTTTACAGCTACTTTGCTGTCTCAGTTTTTGCTGTACAGAAGGGCATTAAGACCATTATAGAAACTCAGTCATACTAACTTTTATTTAAAATATTTAGATTTTTACCTCAGGAGTTGTTTTCATCAGTTTGAAAAGTATATATGAATTTTACCTTTGCTATCAGCTGAGTTTGATAGTAAAGATCATACAAACATTGTAAATAGTAACTAGCTTGTAGTTTTATCTTTTAAGAGAGACACCATGTTGAGACTGTGAATGTTTTACTTAGGATTGGGTAGTAATGCACCACAGGCATGTGAAGATTGGAAATTCAGTTGAGATGAGTTGATTATCCTTGTGCATCCTGTTTTCACAGGTACACATGGTGCTGATGGCAGATAATTTCATCCCAGTTTGGCAGTTTGATCATACATAACAACATACAGTCCTATTATATATGAGGGGGACTACATGGTATAAAAAAATCCCTCTAATATTGGAGGGATCGCACTACTATTGGATTAATTACTGTGTTTCAAAAGAAAGGGCAGGTAAAATAGTTACCAGATAGCTGAAAAATGCTGAGCAGACGTCGTAGGAGTTTTCTTACATAACTAAGAAGAGAGTCATGTTGGCTCTGTTTAAAATCTTACAGTAATGAACTTTGCCAAGATTTTTGAGTACCATTTTCTTTTAAGCGGTGTTTTCTTCTCTTGTGTAACAGCTCATGTTATGTAAAATTAATTCTGTTGCTCTCATCTGGTTTTTTGCAAGCGCATTTATACTTACTTTCCTGTTGGAAGAAAGTAAAAAAAGACAAGTACTGAGTTCCTGTTCCAGCCTGTTAGCTTCTTTTTGGCATAATCTCTGTAGCAAGATCCTTCAACTAGTGCCACTGTTTTCTTGATCAGGGCATAGTACCGAGGCTTACCAGTTGAACAGCAGCCTTGGGAGAAAAGGTAAGAACCATTTTGTGCCAGTCAGTGGGCCACAGAATTGAGGGGGTTTTGTGCTCTTAATGCCAAGCCAACAAGTACAACAGTGATCCCCTCTTCAAACAGGTATCTCGGTATGGCAGGCTGAGTAAGGGAAGACGGTAGTGCTCTGGCCCTGAAGTTGGGCAGCAGTTTTTATAGGGAGGGCAAGTTCAGCGGGAGAAAAGAAGCAGGGGGAGCTGTTTTGGGTGGGTGTTTGTATACATTGTCACAGCAAGGGGTGCGGGCTGGCAAGAAAGCAATGAAACTAGCAAGTGTTGAGAACTACTGCATTGTGAAAGAGGAAGGTGGGGCATCTGAAAGGGATCTGACCAGCCAGGGGGAGCACGGTGGGAGACCACTGCCCGTTTCTGGAGAGAGACAGGAGAATTTCCCACAGTGCAGGTTTTACTGTAAGTAGCCTTAAACCCATGCCTTAGCGTGCCTAAAAGAAACTATTCCAAGATGTGTTTCAATGCAGCCCTCATTCTGGGAGAAAGTTTGGGATTTGTGTTCTGAAAGACTGTGTTTTGGTTTAGAATGTTACAACAGTAGCATACTTGCTCTTCGTGCAAACTCATCATTATTTCAGCAGCTTCAGACTCAATAGTGTAAATGTATAGTCATGTCTTTCTGCAGTTGGCTGTTGAAAGCAAACAAACTACAGCAATGATCTAGCTCCTGTTTCTCTCCTTAATGGTTAAAATGCCTATTTTTCATGTTCCTCATCAGTTACAGTATCTGATTTCAGTCCATCAGTATTTTCTTACAGAAAAGTAAACAAACCAATGAACTACAAAGAGGTATTTGAAGTGTAAGTGTCTTTATCACAGCTGGATTTGAGTTCAGGTATTTGTTTAGCTCTGGTAACTTACTGAATAGTGCAATAAACCAGCCAACCTGGTTTGCTTCCGTTTTGCTTCCTTTTCTAAGGCAGCGCGTGCCTTCCGCGCTTGTGTCAGGGCATGCTTCGGTCTCCTTCCTGTTAGCTGTTGTGGTTGTACCTGTTACAGGGGTCTCCAAGAGAAATACACAACAGGTTGCATTTTTTTTAATGCTTCCATGAAGTTATCTTGCACAACACTGCGAATGTTGATAAAGGTCTTGTTGCATGTGATGAAGGTATTTTATAGAGGATGAAAAGAAACTAAAAGCACAAAGTCAGCAGATTCCTGTGCACATGCTGGATTTTCAGTTCATGAACTATCCCTCTGAAGTAAACAGTTCTTGCTTGCCAATGTTCTCCTTACTCCTTCATTTCAGAACTCTCTTTTACAGGCTGAACCAGCTGTTTGATGTTTCTTCCCTTTTTAGTAAAGGGGATAGGATCAAATATGTCTTTCTACAGCAATTAATTTTTTTTTAAGCAAGAAAAACACAAGTTTCATATGTTTGGTCTGCTCTGTGCACGGTCTAGAGGTTTCCGCACCAGCGTCTGTTCCTGCATCCACATGAACCTTGCTTTGCTCCTCTTGCTCAGCAGCATTAAGGTGAATTTGTGTTACAGAAATCTGAAAAAGGGGTTGCTGTGTGCCTGGCTCTGTAGGAGGAAGACTGTAAGAAAGCTTGCTCTGAATGGAACTAGTGCCGATCTCTTTTGGGTTTTAACTCCCTGGCGTGTTTTCTATTGGTGCTCTCTCTCTAAGAATACTTCCTCCTGCCTCGTTGAAATCAATTTTTACAAAAGGAAACGCTGAAAGCAAATAGTTCCTCCAGCTCTGATCGTGGGCGCTACACGCAGAGCTTGGGCTCGGTTCCCCGGGGCCCGACCCTCCCGGCGGGGGCAGAGGCGGGGGGCAGCGCGCCGGTACCCTGTCCCTTTGTTAGCCAGAGCGCCTTTGTTTCCCAGGGAAGAAACTGCGGAGGCGCCGCAGGGCCCGTTACCGAACGCCCACCGTGCCCCAGGCTCCCCGAGCGCCGCCCCCGCCAGCGGCGCGACCGCGCTCCGTCACCTGAGGCGGGCGGACCCCGCGGCCCCGCGCACGGTAGCGCCAGCTCCCCGCGGGAGGGCTCGACCGGGCCTGCACCCCGCGCCGCGCCGTTCCGTCTGTGTGAACACAATACGGACGGCGCTAGGTGCCCCCGGCGGGCAGCGCCGGTAGCGGAGGGCGGCTGGGGCTGTCAGCGGCCCCCGCCCCAGAGCGGCCCGACCGGGGGCTGCCTGGGGAGGCGGTGGCCGAAATCCCGGCCGGCCACGCCCTTCCGCCCCGCCCCCTGCCCGTCGCCCCGAGGATTGGCGGGCGGCGTGTGTACACACACGGGGTCGAGCCAATAGCGCGGGGAGGCCGCCTGACCTCACGCGGTGCGGCGGCCAATGGGCGCACCCGGTTGCCAGACGCCGCCAAGCTTGTGCGGGGGAGAAGGACCGGGGCAGCGCGCGGCGCGGCGGCGGAGCGAGGCGGCGAGTGGGGCCGGGCGCGGGGGGGGGGGTCGGGGGGGGGGGCGCGCGCGGCGGCCGGGCTGGAGGCGCTGCGAGCGCTCGCGCTGCCACGCGCCGGGGCTCGCGGCCTGGCCCTGGTGGGCTCCCGTCCCCGGGGCCTCCTCGCGAGCGGTGGGTGCGCGGCGCCGGCCCGCCCGAGAGGCGTCGTCGGCGCGCGGGGCCGGGCGGAGCGGCTGGCTCCCTGCCGCGGCCGCCGGTGAGGGGCCGCCGCCGTCTCGTCGCCTCAGCGCCGCTGCCTAGGCCCGGCCCGCGCCACCGCCTTCCCTCCGCCTCCTCCCTCGCCGCTGCCGGGCCTGCGGGTAAGCGGGGAGCCGGGGCGGGGGGGGGACGACGCAGGCTGTGAGGGAGGGCAGCGTCTTTCTTCCCGGCGGGGGGGGGACGCCGCTTCCCGCGACGCCTAACGGCCGCCCCCCACCCCCCCTTCCCTCCGTCTGGCGGCTCGGTCCCGCGGCCGCCCCCCGCCCTGGCCGTGCCGCACGCGGGGGAGGTGGCGGCGGGCGGCGGCCGCGTCCCGGGAGGGAGGTGAGCCGGTGCCTGACACCTGCGGGCGGCGGCGGGCCCGGCCGGCGGGTGACAGCCGCGCTGCCGGGCCGCCCGCGCCTCCATTGTGGGGAGCGCGCTGAGGGCGGCGGGCCCGGCCCGGCGGCGGGGCGGCCCCGGCCGGCTGCCGCGGTGGGGCAGGGGGCTGGCGGCCTGGGCGGCCCCCGCCGGGCGCGGGGCGGGTCGAGGAGGGGCCGGCCGGGGCCGCGGCCGCGCGGGGTACGGCCTGAACTCCGCAGCGTGGTGGTTGTGCCTGGCGGCTCTCGCCCCGAGAGGGCTGCTCCGGCGGCAGCAACGGCAAAACTTAATGCCTCTTCCTGCGCCCTTTGAGTTCCAGGCCTGCTCCGAGTCTCAGCCGCAAAGGGCCTGACGGTCAAATACAAATAACCGGCTTTGGGAGTCGGAGTACAAACAATAGGAGGAAAATACGGAATAAGCAAACTTCCTTGAAATGTGGAGGAAAACCACATCAGAGAGCGTGCTCCCTCCCCGAGCGAAGGGGTGATGCTGAGCTGTCTAGCAGAGAGCTTATGCTGTTGTCCTCTGTAGAAAGGACTTTATGTTTATTTTCTCTGTAAATTTTTGATTTGGCAGAGAAAGTGAATAGTTTAAATTGATCTGATTTAACATACTGTCTAAAAATTAAAGTTTTCTCCTTGGTCAGTTTTCATAATTTGGAAATCAATTATTTTCGTGACTCTTCACTAATACTTCTAGCAGCTGATAGATTATTTTCTTTTCAACTGCTGTCACTGATGTAGTTTAATTAGGCTGGACAAGAAGACAAAGCAAAATTTTGGAGGTTGTGCGATGTAAATACTTGTAACCTGATATAACATTTGGTTAAAAAATAATGTTGCTCTAGTATAAAATGAAAGATAAGTGAATAAATTTTTCTCCATTTCTTTACCCTTCCCGAATTAACTTTACTTCATTTGATTGTATTATATCCTCATACAAAAAAATGTATGACTTGTACCCATGGGGCAAAGGCTCTTTGACAGATGATCAGTGTTACAGAACAAATGCAGCATGGTACTTAACAGCCCTTATTTGTGCCAATGCTATGTGTATGCAGAGATGTTTTGTACATAGTGAAGTACTGAATTTCAGGAACTTCTGTGCAAAATAGCATATAGGGTGCTACAAACAGCACTTTGAAGAAACATGAAAAAGTAAGGAAAAATTTGCATTATAGATAAGACAAGGCTTGGCAGGAGGGGTGGTCATAAAAGTAAAAAAGGATAAATTATTATCCTTTGAAAACTTTCTTGTGAAGTGAGTCTCATGCCTCTAGAAGAGGAAGGAGTAATAGGTCAAATGATGTAGTTGTATACTAGGAAAAACCTGAAAATTATTAAATATTAGCAAGTTTGTGTCATGGATGAATTTAAGAGTGATCTTATTTCACTGTGAAATTACTGGACTTTCCTATAACCACTTCCCGTTTGTACAGAAATCACTTTTATAACACAACAAAAACAAGCCATTTGACTTGAGCTATATTGATGTAATTAACTTCACAGAAAACATACGCCTCTGATAGGAGTGCTCTTTATTGCTGCAGAGGGTTCTGGCTGGCAACCTCACTTTACAAAGTGATAAGGTGCAGTTTTCAATACAGCATCTTGACAGCAGCTATCCAGTGTAAAGGGGATAGGCCAAAGAAATCAGATGGGCAAAGGGCACAGTGGTGTTTTGCAAGGAATGTCAATACTATAGAAGACCTTTTTTTATCTTTGTCTGCTCTCATATATGCTCTGCGCTATTGTAGGGGCCTCTAGTGCATCTGCACATGCTTCCTGGACAGTTGTGAGCACCCTCACAGCGCAAAAAAAGAGGAAGCAAAATTCCAACTTCCATCCCCTTCAAGAATTTATGGTGTTATTTGGTTTAAGTGTGCAGAACTCTTCACTGCCTACAGGCAAGTTTAGTGCAAATCTCTAAAAGCAATAAAATAGTGACCTGATATGGTTGGGAGGGGGAAGCTACAGCCTATACTATATAGACAGTAATATTTTAAACTTGTGCATCCTAATGTGGAGTAGAATGAGTTCTTTAGTTAGAGCTAGTCTAAGTCAGTTCTTGGAATTGCATTTTTTCTGATGTACTACCTAAAAATAGGGTTCTTAGGGTTGTCTTTATTAAACGACAATTTCTTAAATTGTTCTCTCTTTCTACATACTTCTTGGTGAAATGATTAAGAATTTCTCTTCTATCTTTCCAATCACATTCACAGGGCATGACTAATAATGAATCAACAGTGAATCTTGAAACAGGGAAAATAAACTGTCTAGTCTTGTGCAAGGAAATACACTTGTGGATTTCTCGTGTGCAAAGCCAAGAAGCCACTGGAGTCAGACAGGTTTATCACAAAATTTTAGGTATTCATTGGAAAAAGTTGAGATATCTTGGTGTGGTAACAGTATGTATACTGGCTCAGAGCTGATAGTATAAACGCCTGTTGAAGGATCTGAAAAACTAAGCATAGGCTAGGAAATATGTAAAAAGGTGCAGGTGTGGTAGGGAGTGACAGTTTTTTAACAACTTCCTGGTTTGATTGTTTATGTGGTGTTTGTAGCATCCAGTGTTGAACTGATATCAATTCTTTTCCCCTCCCTGTTACTTGATTTGTAGACTATAGCTCTTTCGCAAAAAGGTGACACAGTAGTAAGTGATCTTACTGTTACAGTTTCATTAACGGAACTTTTTTGCTACTTTGTCTGATTTCCTGAGCGCAGTTTCCAATAAAGGTCTTTACAGACTGTTCAAGTTTCATACTTTCCAATATTAATAGCATTTAAAAAAACAGTCTAAGCAAATCAAACTGTATGCCTATGATAGTTCAGTTTGGAAGACTACTATATATTGTAATATAAGCTAATAATGTGTGTACTAATATATGTGTTAGTAGGATCTGTAACAAAAGCATAGCTTTCTAGAATGTCGTATTTCTAGTGAAATACAGAATAGTAATTAAATGAAAAGGGATGTTATTTGAAATAACTGCTAGATCTGACTATTTACATACTACTGTTGAAGTTCTTTGCCTTTCAGAACACAGCCTGCAGAATCCAAAGCCTACTGAATAGTAGCATTTTGATAATACTTGTTGTTACTGAAACCTATAGAAATTTTTAGGTTTTTGCAGCACTAACTTGGTGATAAAGTAATGCTTTAGATAGCTCACATTAGTATTGGCTGTCACAATAGAGACTGAAACTAAGCTGGAAAAAGATAAGCATTGGTTTTGTTAGTACCCTTGGTTGTGAACTGCAGCAATTCAGGTGTTGATGCAATTTCATTATTTCTGTCTTCGTGATAATGTTTAAAAGAGAGGTAGAAGACAACTCGATACTGTTAACTTTGCAGATCAGTTAAGCATGAATTGCAGAGGGGGCTCCTTTAGAGGTATCTTTGAAGGCAATATCCAGGGTCCCCATGGCACTGTGATCTTCCTGGTTTACAGTCCTTAGGATATTTGATAGACACTAACAGGCGGGTTTTTCAGAAAGCTTCTAAACGTGCTGTTGCTTAACAGCTTCTAGAAATAATCCATTTTATAAAGATGATGTTCCTTTTCTTTTGACTGGTTTTACATCATTGCAGTCAGTGAAATTTTACAGAACAGTGGTAAGAGGAGGCAGTGATGGTAGTTGAGATTATGCTGCTTCTCCTGTTCCTAGATAGCTGCTGTCCTAACAGTGTACGGGGTGCCTGTGTCCCAAACGTTTTTGTTAACTTCTGTAGACCGAAGTCCATTTGTGAATGTAATTCTGGTCTTGCAGTTTGATTTTATTTTTTTTCCCTGTTAAAGTTAGGGCATGTTCCACTGTTTGGTAAGTCAGGTTTCTCCTGTTTCATCAGGTTCCTGTTGCTGCCAGATTTGCCTCAGTTTGGGTGGGAATAGCAAATGATTGAATTCTGTCTTACGATCTCTTTAGTTCTTTTGTTCTACAGAGGCCCTTACTACTAACCTCTGTTTGGGTGACTATATCATCTGGGAAGGTGCATGAAAAGGTTGCTTTAGTAGGAACTCATAGTTTGTTTCTTCATGGTATGTTAGATGTGTTCTGCATGAGTAAATGACCATTTTTGTTCACTGTTTTGTTACTGGGAATTTCAGCCCAAGATGTAAGTGTAAAAAAAGTAATGAAAAATAAGGTCATATGTTCAGAATGAAGCTGGCAGGTTGCTACAAGTATGCCCTGTTTCTCAGGCTATGAACTTTTAGTGAAGTTGCATAGATGAATTCTTCAACTTGGTAGCAGCTATTATAATGATATTTGTGGGAATTAAAGTCTTAAAGCAAATGTATCAGTATTTGTTCATTAAAGCTTGTGAATTCCAGGCCATTAACATATTAAAAGTCACTTGTGAGTCATAATGGTCATCCAAGTATTAAACCTTTCCTATCTGACCAATAGCTGTAATTACCAGAATAACAGTAATTGACCTTTAATAGAAATTATGGTGGTGAAATAACCAATAATTATGAATGAGATTAGGAACTGAAAGTGAAAGTGAGTTTATGTCCCCAGAGTGAAATAAAAACCCTTTGTGTACATGGGCTCTCCATTTATTGTAAGGAAAGAGGTAACTTTTCCTTTCATTATAGACTTGACCTTGAGACTTGAGCAGCTTGAAAAATATATTTCTGTTCTCTTAAATGTGCAATCTGATTGTCGTAAGCTTCAGTTTATTTAAAATATAACATAATTGTAAATACATTTAGAATTTTTAAAAAAAATTTTATAACTTTATGTATACAACTGGTAAAATTTCAAGCTGTTTATTGATTCTATGTAACAGCAGGCATCTTCTGTCCGTCAAAAGCAAGTTATTCATCCTGCTTCTTGCTGTATAAGAAATTGGAAAAACTATGATCTGAAGACAAAACATTCCTCTTCTTCCTAATGGATTTTTGAAGCATGCACAGACTCCAGTGAACTCTTAAAAAGCATGGAGTAGTCTTCATACAAACAAACCATATCCAATCTATTGTCACATTTCAATCCTTAAGTAAATTTTCAGGAGATCATAAATGCTTTTTTTTTGGAAAGAGTCATGATGGTTCTGCAAACCAGACTGAGCTGAGCAGTTTGCTAAGTGCAAAGGGTTAGTCCTGTCCTGTGCACAGGCCTAGATGGTCATCTGAACTTCCAGTGGGTTGCAGCATATGGAAAACTTTCTTCTTCCCCCTTTCAGCCCCATTGTTGCTATTCTGACAATATTAGAACTAAATTGATTCATTGAGGTAGTCGGGTAGAAATGGGAGTTGTTGAAAGCACGTAGCATGGGGAAGGAATGTGAAGCAGAACAAGTAGGGCAAAGTGGGAAAACCCTTTTAGTAATGATAGCAGGGATAGGATCTTGCATCAGTGCAATTTGTTTCATGGAACTGTATCCTTTAGGTAATTTTGCGTGCTATAATCAGTATTTGAGAGCTTGTGCATCACTAGAAAAATTCCCTTTTGCCTTTGAATTTAATTATAACTAAAAAAGCATTAAAGTTTTTGTAACCTTTACCCTTCGGTGAACAGCGTCATAATCTTCAATCCATGCAAAAGTAGAGTTAATTATGGCTTTAAACTAGAACAAAGCTTCTAGCAAATTACAAGGAGAATGTACGAAATAGTAACTAAGTCTCCATCATCAAGTTCTTTATCCCTATATAACTTGGTGATTTTTAATTAAATGCAAATGTAAAATTATCTTCAGTTCACTGGATGTTAAGATGCTTTCAGCTGCAGGGTGTAGACAAAAGTGTATCTCAGCAGGGTGGTTGAACTGTTCCATGTGTTTATCAAAGTACTGATAACTCTGGAAATTTTAAAATCTCAAAATTAAAACTCATTACAAGACCAGATTAATATCTAGAGCATTCTCTGATACATCGTGCAGTATGCAAGCTGGTGATAGCAAGAAGCTTGTTTGACGTCTCAGTAGTCAAAAGATTTTTTCAACTGAGCGTAATTGAAAGAGGAGCTAATCTATTATTGGCAATGCACAAAGACTGTCTTAGCAAGATATTGTAGTCATTCATATGGATCACTAAATTTTTTTCAAATGTCAATCCATTACTAACAGGAAACTTCTTAAGGCAAAAAATATGTTTGTAAAAACACAGTGTGCTCTTTACTCTGAAAAGAAGTTGTACCTGCCTTTTCCCATGGAAGCAGTAGATTCCCAAATGTTGTGCCCTGTGTAGTAGTTGGCTATGGAAAAAACCCTGGGCTAGAAACCTAGTTAGAGAGCAAAAGGTGAGCTTACACAATAGATTGTCTACTTAAAAGAATGGCAGCTAAATTTCTGTTAATTCCAAATGTATCTGTGCTGATAAAAATGTCTATAAAACTCAGAAATTTTAGATCATCTTACTTTAAGGGCTGCATGGATGTTATCCGCTGTTCTGATGTTAAGCCGTATGAACTTTTATCTTGAATGACAGTAGACTAGTTTGGGGAATTAAAATGAGCTTTCAGAGGTTCAGCTACCTGAGATTATTCCACATGTTTAATGTAACATCCTCCTTATTTGAGCAGTAAGGGACATGCTTCACCTTGTTGGTTTTGAAATAAGCCATGAGTGCTGCTTCTATTCTTACACACATGGTTTACCACTAGTATTTACATGACATTGGGCATGTCTAAGAGCATGCCTAACAAACTGAGTCCCTTGAGGGAAGGAATACCTAGTTGCGGATTGATGGGATTTGGGTCTCGGCACTGTCAGGACTGCACAAGCAGCAGAACTTGAGGCTCAACAGTGCTGTTAAGTGCATGGAGACTTCAGGCATTTTCATCTAGGGGAGAGTTGGATTACAGCTTTGGATTTTGTTCTTGTGTTGTGTGTTCTTGTCACTTGTACATCCACTCAGACTTGTTTTCATCCCTGGGGTTCAAGATATTCAGTAGCCTCCATCAACAGTGCTTTTGCTAGTCATGTAATAATGTCTACAACAGTGAGAATAAATATCACAGGCAGTGGGATTAACGGGGATGTAGCATTTGGGATCAAGTCTGAGAGTATTGTAGGGGATCTGATTAGTTTGTTGCCTCAATATATACAGCAAGAGGTTCTTAAAGGGACATTTCCCCTTACATGCTTTTATCAAACCACAATACATGTGAGTTATTAGTTAAGTGCTACAGTTTATACCAATTGAACTTACATGTAGGCCTTGTCTAGTCTTCCAGGTTTTTTGTGCAGTGTAAATTTGAGTCATGATAACTGCTGTTGTCAGGAGGTGTCGGTTAATTTGTTCTGATCACACATTGGCATTTTGCTCAGTCACATAACTTAGGAGAACCTGGTCAATTGCAGGTACTTACTTGGTTCTGTTCCTTCAGATTTCTTCTGTCACCTGGTTTCCCCAAACTACAAGATGAGAACCTCACTTTCAAATTAGGTTTCAGTTGTTGTATCTTCCATTTGCATCTTGGTTTAAAGTGGTCATGCTTACTTTGTTTTCGTGTCACGTAGTAGTGAAAACTTCTGTATTTTGGATTCGTAGGTTGCAGTCTCTTAAGTCACATAAAAATGATTAAACAATGAAGCTTTTAAACTCACTGCTCTTAAGTTATTTTATTTTGTTAAAGACTCCTCATATAATTTAGCAGTCAAGTCACTTAGATTTCCTTTGGTCAGTCTCTCTAATTACCTTGTCTGTTATATACAAAGGCTTTTTTGAAGGCATCCAGTGGCTTACAGTAAAAAGAAAACAAACAAGACCTTCATCAAACACATCATGGTGGGAGTTCCTTTCCGATTTTCCTAAGAGCTACTTTCTAATACGATTTTCAAAATAAAAATTTGATATTTGATAATCTGGTCTTGTAATGATAAATAAAAATTATCTGTGTGATAACTGAAGATGGTGACTTATTTCCCATTCTGTGTATGCAGCTTGTTGAATACACCCCTTGGTTGGCTTTTTGAAGTTCTACATTAAATGACAAGCTGGATGTTATATGGACATGGATATTCCTGCCTTTTGCAGTTTGTAGGCCAAGTTTATTTGTTGTGTACGTAAATAAAGGATAAAACTGGGACTTAAATCATTTGAAGAAGACTCAGGGAAAAAAGTTGACAAATCAATGGCATCTTCTTATAGAGATGCAAAATCTGTAATTTAAATTGCAGAAATCTGGTAACAAAGTTGTGTTTTTGTTTCTCGGGGTGCCAATACATTAATTTGGCTAGTACACACAGATATTTTCACTAAAATTGACCGGTTTTAATCTCAGTCGCTTCAAAAGGGAGTTGGATATTGAAATGTTTTGTAGGAATAAGATGGGGAGACACTTCCTGGGAGCAGGTGGATTTCTGATAAGTACTTTGTAATTTTGAAATTTTCCTGGTCTGAAAACTGAGACAGAGTGAAGCAACATATGTGTAACACATGGTCTGATCCATGTAGGTGCTGTGCATAAATTAGTGGTTTAAAACTGAGCTTGTACTGATTAATAAGGAATCATTTTGTTACTGCTGTCTTCTGAAATGAGCCTTGCAGTACCATAGCTTGAAGGTTAGTAATATAGAGAGGGGTGTGAAGAATATAAACTAATTTCTAGTAGAAAGGCTGGCATTACTTTTTTTTTTGAAACTGGTGACACTTTCTTTCCTCTTAACTGACCCAGTTACTTTGAATAATTTTCACTTTGCAATACTCTTGATCAAGTAACTGAAAAAACTCCTTGGTGATGACAAAGATCATTCTGGTATACTAAAACACCTACATCTTCTTCTGTGTTCCATGAAGACTTTTCATCATAACAATTTAGGTAACTGTCCAATAGTTGTCTTAATTTGTAGTTGTTTAACACTGATGCAATACTTACACAAATGGCACTTTCTGTTGAGAAGTGGAAGTGGCCTCTGGGACTGGAGAGAATCTTTGTGTGATGCTGGTCTGTGTGAAGTACTGATAAGAACTGGAGAAAGCTAAAGAAAACCAGGATAAGTTTGGTAAAACTTAATTTTCAGGGACAGAAAATTGACAGTTATGGTACAGGGCTTTTCTACTGTTAGGTTTTAGCCAGTATGTGTATCTTAAAAGGGATAATTTAAAAATAAGATTTTGTACCATGGAAAATAAACCTAGGAAAGAATATGATATTTTTCTGCAGATAACTGCTTACTGTTTTGTATTGTTTCTTGTGCTGGGATTCAGCTTCAGTATCACTGAAATTCAGAATAGATCTGGCTTTTAACTTGCAACAGGAATAGGTACATGTAAACACTCTTGCACTGTTTTGTTGTAACTAGAGCTTTGTTATCTGGGCTTTTGTAAATTTAATGCCCAGACTGGATTTTTAATGTTACTGGTATAAGTGATTAGACAACATATGTTCTAGAAACTTTTAACTCGGACGTTTACAAAGTTGGACAGTTCAGTTGGTTCACTGTACTGTACAGTATCTGACCAAAAAGCAAAATTATGGGAGTGGTTTATAAACCAAGGCTTAGATTATGAAGGGACAACCTTAGTTCAAATAAAGCAATCTCTGTGTCTTATGTACTTTGGGCTCTGAACCTGTCTTTGTGCAGCCTCATTTCAGTAGAAACCAGCTAAAGAACAAAAAGGTTGAGTGTTACGTTTCTCTATCTGTGTGGTGCAAGCTGTCAAACAGCAATTAGGAATGAAGAGAACCTCCATTTTGAGGCCATCTGTGTAGGTTCTTTTGTCTGAACCTGACAAGAGGTCGTGGCAGATGGTGGGGTCACAAAGTCTGGCTTCTTGAGCTTGACAAAATGTGTTCATAAAGCTGGAAGAAAACCAACTGTTCCTACTGGCTGAAGAGCATTGTGGCAAAGGACTGTAATAGTTTATGGACAATACATTCTGGATCACTAAGCTTGACAGCAAATAACTTGTTGAAGATGAAACTAGTTTGCTTATCTGTAAACAGGTTAAAACTGGTTAGCAAATGTATTCTTAACTGTGTTTTATTTGAGTAAATTACTTGTAAAGCCTCTTAAAGCAAGAGGGGGGAGGTCAAACTGCATAATGAATTTTGGCCAGAGCTCCAGATGATGTATTTGAAGAGCTTATGTGGAAGGAGGAGGAAAGTAGAAAAAGAAAAGGCACATAAATCATAATTTTCAGATGCAATGCAAGGATTCAGTATTTGGTCTTTGCTGTGACCACTGTAGGTTTATGGCTTTTCTGTGGCTCTTCAAGTTTCAGGATTGCTACGCAGAGCCAGTAGTCCCTTTCCCCAGGGTGTGAATACATATATCTCTGTAATGCGCTCTCAGAAGGCAGAGGAAAAAGTTTATTATTTTCTTGGATGTTTTATTGTGAAACTAAAACTTACAGTTTTCGTGGGAGAGTGTCTTAGTAGACAGAATTGTGTGGTGTTCATATGCTGGAGTAACTGCTTAATTATGGTTGCAATAAATAGAGGCATTAAGGAAGAGAAATACAGCTCATTCAACAGGAAATGGAGAACACCTCTAAGTTGAACAAAATGTTTACCACTAACTCTAATAGTTTAATTGATATGATGACTGAATAAACCCAGAAATCTACAGAAACATCGTAGAATTTAAAATTCTTCTGGATTGTCCAAAATCACTAATGCAGTGATGGTAGAGTTCCCCGTTAGCTATGCACACTACTGAAACGGTTTCTGGCACTTTTCTAGAAGGGAGGTGGAGACACTGGCATTTCTTAGACTTTCTGTAGGTTAAAAACCAGAGGAAACAGCATAAATTGCACCCTGCGTTTTTAGCTGGTGAGTTCTGCTGGAAGTGGTCATGACTTACATTTGGTAACTAGTTTAGGCATCTTTCAAAAGATCTTTCAAAAGATCTGACTGAATTGATTCCACACTTGAAAGTGTGAACAGGTCTTCCTTTCTTATACATCCAAGTGCAGTTCAGATGTCTTTTGTAGTCCCATTTTTTTAACAGCAAGTAGTACTTACAAAGTACTTTTGAAGTACTTAAACCCTTTGTCAAGTTAATTCTATCTTTAAATTGGTTTGTGCTCCCAGCATTGACTTGTTTCCTTTCCGGGTTTTTTTTTTTGTTAACATTGTAACTTGTTTTGTTCTGTTTTCTGTAAGACTTCTGGAAGCTTTGATTGAAAGAACAAGTCACTTCAAGTACTTTCAGTATACCAAAATGTTTGTCTTTTCCTGGAATTCTAATATGATAATTCCAATTACATAGGGTTAATAAAAAAGCCTGAAAATACTAAAAAGATGAGTTTGAACGGGAATGTTTTTTCTTGGATGTTTCCTAGAAGTACTTAATATTTGCTGTGTATATATATTCCATAGTATTTCCTACTTTTTATCAGAATCTTTGGATGTCTGCAGTGATGCAATTAGAAGCTCTCTCTGTTGTTGGAGCCTAAAGAGACACGATGGAGAGAATTAATTCACTTCCAGTTTTCAGAGTCAGTCTGCATTAGATGCAAATGATTGCATGGTTTTAATTACAAGATTTTAGTAATGGTATGACGTACTTTGCTAGCACGTTAATGTAGTTAGGCCTCTGTGTAAATTGGGCCTTTATCTATAAGATTACTCTGCCTGCTACAGGCAGTGTACATTTCTAGTATCTGTGCAGGACCTGACTACTGTGCTGATTGATTTTATCAAAAAGTGTAAAAGAAAAAACCTGTCCTCTGGAGATGTAGAGCTTCAGCTTGAGAGGTAACTGAAAATGTATTTATACTAAGATATTTTATTAATTTTCTTACAGGATGTTCATTTTAAAGATTCTGTGAAGATGAAAAGGCATATCTTATGGTTTTACGGAATATAAAGCAATACTGTCTGACATGACGGCAAAAAATGTAAGTACAGTTCTACAACATGTATTACTTTTTTTATATATATGTATATATATTGGCGTGCTGCCAGTCACTTCTAGCTTTCAGAATTTGAAGGTCTTTGTGTTTGATTTCTTGTATTTGTCTGTACAAGAAATCAAACACACAGACTTTCAAATTCAAAAAATCTTGTTTTATTTTTGTATACTACAAATGCATACCCCATAATCTTCTGCAGTATTTTGATAAATGTAAACTGGTTAGAAGCTCTTTAAGGATGTGGAGTTTCCTCAGCTGTAGATCAGGTTGATAACTGGGGAAACGCTTTATGCTGTTTTGTTACTGATCCTTATGGGTCCCTTCCAACTTGAGATAGTCTTTGACATATTCTATGATTCCTATAACATTACTCCAAATTTATCAGAGAGCTTCTCATTTTTTTGAAGCATCTCACCTTTGACCAGGGGAAAATCCTTCTACTGAGTCTAAGTCTCAAAACTCAAGAAAGAATGTAAAGGTGGCATATTTTTTTACTAATGTTGGTACACTTTCGGTTTCTGGAAGACTGAGGGCCTTCCTGTTTCTTTGCCACGTTAACAAGCCTCTAATTTGGTGTCTAGAGGCTCTATATTTGACTCCCCTATTGTGATTTCTGAGGAAGCTTATGAAATGTCTAACATTCTGACCTTACTTTTCTGCCTAATTATCTGTGCTTCCTGAGGTACACAATTTGTGTAGAGAACAGTTCTGATTAAGCTTGGTGGTCAGTGAGGTGAGTATGACTTCAGGCCCCAGACAGTTTACCTGTTGACTGCCTTTGATAGGGCATCCTGCAGTCTAATTAAATCTGGACAGGTTTAGGAACCAACACAGCTCAGGAAGTACCCCACAGGAAAAGTGCAGGTAGCCCTAGGGTGGCTCTCTGTTAAGTAACTGCAAAAGCTTTTGTGCATTTTTGGTTAGATTCATGCCAAGAGCGTAGTTCGGTTAAATTAATTCTCAAGTCTCAGAATGGTCTTTTTTGTGGGCTTTATTAATAGTTTTATTTGGTTTGTAGTTCCAGGTAAGGCTTTCAGATGTCTTAGATCTGTTTGATTCAAGCTGACCACACCAGAAAATAAATTGATGTGTGTATGCAAAGCCCTTGACTTACTTATTTCATAGGCCGTATTCAACTGTAGTATAAATAGGTAATTCTACTGATGTATGTGGAATAGCTGCAGAAATCCAAATCATTTGTGGTTTTGACCTTTTGTTCAATGCAGTCAAAAGATAAATACCAATGCCAGTAAAATCCATGGAGTGTTATGTGATAAGGTCATAGAGTGACATACGTTGGAAGGCATCTCAAGAGGCCATCTACTCTGGTGCTTTGCATAAGGCTTTTTGACACTTGGATTCAGAGCCCAATTGCTCCCTGCTTTGTTAGGGCTGCTCAGGGCTTTGGGGTTTGAAAACCTTTGAGGACAGATATAGGACGTTGTCTGAGCAACATGCTCTTGTGCTGAATACAAAAATATGTTTTTGTTGTTGGCTTTAATGCAAGGCTGTAGTTATTTTATAGAGTAAATATTTTATTGGTATGTATGCTTTGAAATTTTGCATATTAAACTATGCAAACTTAGTTACTAGTTAATGTTTCTGGGTTTATTTACAGAAAATCAGTTACTGTGGTGCAGATGGAAGTAGAACTCAGTTTTCATGTTTAAGTATACTTTTTCAGCAGATTTGCAAAATAAATAACAAATCTTTATTTGTTTATACAAATAAACAATATTAACCCTTGTAAAAACAAGAATGGTCATATACTTTCTGTACTGATTTGTAGCACTTATTCAGGATTTCCCAATCTTAGTTATTCAGAATTGCACGCTCAGACCAGTAGTGTCAGCCCTAGTGTAGAGTTCTAGAGTTTAAAGTACATCTGTGGGTTTCTGTAGCCTGAAACCTGTTTCACATGTAAGGTTAGTGTTTGTCTGTTACACTGTCTGAAATATTTCGATGGTCTGCGGAGTGAGTTGAGGGAGTGAGTTTCTCTACTTCACTTTTTTTTTTCTTTCCATTGAAGCATCAAGGAAAGGGAACTTTAAAGTACTGGAATTTGGACATCTGGAAAACTCTTAAAGGGCACTTACCTTTCATCAAACTTGTACCCATCAGGAAGCTATCATCTCCATGTTCTGAAATCACTATCCCTCAACTGGGACACAGTAGTCTGGGGATGTTTGTGCTCCTAATGCATCGCAAGAACAAAGTGCAGTGAGCTTAGGCTAAAATGTCTTTGCATCTCACATGCATAAGCTATGTTGAGCAACCTTGTCTCCAAGGAAGCTTGCGGTTCAAGCACATAGCAAAATGTTTCCCTAGACTGAATGTGTATGTGAGATGAGTAACATTCCCCATCATTGTTTTTCCTTGCTAACTTTTTGAGTACATGATGGGAGAATTACCAGGGCTGGGCTCACTGCTGACCTGCTCTAAATGTAGGACACTTTCCGGTATCTGTTTGTGGAACAGTGATTATGGGAAATTTGACCTTCCTTAGAAAACACAATGAAAGCAGCTGTGAATAATAAAATGTTAAATAAAAGTTACGGATTCTCTTTGAGATGAGATATTTATGTGCTTACCATATACATTGTACCTAGATGTAATTTAAATCACCCTGTAATAATGGGTTATTTCATTCTTTCCTTATATCATGTGTTTTTCTTGCCTGTTTTGTACTTCCATTCCTATCCGTCCTTCAGGTAAGAAGGCAAGACACCAAGACAGTATTGAGAAGTGGGGGGGGGGGGGGGGCAGGGGGCAGGAATGAGCAAATATTCAGAGTTATTTTTAGGATAAAATAAATAATATGACTGAAGCAGATTATTTGGAGACTGTTAGGTTGGTTGTCTGATCTGAATTTATATACGTGTGCTTGTAAAGTTACTTGTTGCTGCCTCTCAGAGGGTGGTTGCCTTATAGGTAAGGTTATTTAAATCGCTGTACTAGTTCTTCTTTCACATGTCACTGTGGAAGAAAATGAATGAGTTTAACTGCTGAAGTTGGTCAAGAGGGTCTTAAACAAGCCTCAAAACCTGTCTTATACAGGACACGCTTCAAAAACAATGTAAAGGACATTAGCTGTTCTGCACTGACAGTCCATGCAGGTTTCTTGTAGTTTGTGATGCAAGCCCTTTTTAGGTCCTGTATGAGTTGCTTCTGTAAGTGATACTACTACAGTATGTCTACAAATGAGTCTGTTAGGGCTTACAGGTATAAGAAAACAGCCAGTTAATGGATTCACTACCTATTTGCAACTTCTGTGTGCTATAATCTGGATTAATTCTAGGGCAGAGAGAATAAAAACTTTTCAGGTTAATGGGAAAGTTGATTTCTGTAAGGGAAGAAAAGGATTGCAGGCGGAGTTCTGCTACTTGAACAGTATGTCAAGCAGTGGAGAAGGCTGATAAAGCTACAAGAGCAGCTCGTGACAGTCTGCCCCATCCAAGAGCCTGGTTGTGATTCTTTTTTCTTTCCCCTTGCCCCATTTGGAAACCCCTTCACCTACTAGGGCTTGATGGAAGTATTTAACAGTGCAGATGCCTGTCAAGTGCTTGCTTCATGGCTGGATTCGTCTTGCTGCAGATGGACAGAAGTAGGAGTTCTGCTCCTGCTCTGCCTAGTAATCCAAACACTCAGGGGCAGTGTTGTAAAGCAGAAATACCACATGAGCTGTACAAAAAGTAATAAATGATACCTGTGTAAGCATGGGATTGTTTGCTGGTGTCAGCTTAGGAGTAGTGAAATGACAAGATTCCCAAAAGCAGTAGGTGGTACAGTCGCTCTGTGACTGTGACATACAGGTAACACCGTGGCCTGGGACCTGTCTGACGTTGAAGTGGAATGCTATAAAGTTCTTGTTCTGCTGCAGTATTATAATACTGCATCACGCTTTGTTTTGTCTGAGGGCTTAGGTAGATAATTCTTTCATAAGAGAAATTCCTTTAGATCTGCCACACTTCTCATTTCAGGTCTCATGAAATTAAAGTTTGTTTTCAAGCTCTTCTAAATTTAGATACAAAGATTATAAAATTGAGAGAAGGGCTCCTGTTCATTGGATGGTCTTTATAAATGTGTTACTAGGACCATCATAATGAAAATATGTATTTCTGTGCAAACTACAGTTCTGCTGTAATTTTTTTATCATTTGGATCGCTGAAGTGCAAGATACAACAAAAACCACCTCAAGTACTTAGTTGCGTTTTCTTAAGTATTGAACCAGTTAAATTATCTACATCTTCCAGAGAATTAAATGTAAATGTTTGAATTTTCATAATAGGTGGAGAGTCATCTTGGTCTGACAATGCATATGTATATCATCTTCAGTGTTTTAACTGAAGCACCGATATGAATCAATAGGGAAACATACAGTTGTAAATCCAGAGCTGAAAGTTCAGTTGTGAACAAACTGCAGTGCTCTCTTTGAAGATGTTCATAGGAATTGTAATTCTTATCTTTTCTCTTGGAATGAGTTAAGGCCCTTGTATCTTACACTTGATATTTACCCCTGTGGCTCCCCTGTTCCTTCTCTGAATTAAAATTTTCTCCTCTTTATGGTGTTCTATTTCTTGCAAAGGCAGGGATCCTGTGGAGAAGCTGATACTGTTACTGTGCAAAGGCAGCAGTAGTATGATGCAAGAAGGCTTTTCATCTTGGCTTGGCAGTCATAAGGCCCTTTCAGGTGCTATATGCTATGCAAATTAGTAACCTTTCCAAACCTCTGTTTTAAAGATCTCCTTAAGAATGCGTTTTCTGCAGAAGGAAGCACAGTGACCTCTTCCCACATGAGCTCTCCTGGCTGCCCAAGCACCGGGAGAAAGCACACTAGAATGCTGCTGTTTTCCATAGTGGTAGGAAACATTTTGTGTTTGTTCTCATGTCTTCCTCCTCTTCCCTGTACTCACATCCAGGCCATGTCCTTACCAGCCCTGCTTCATTGCCTCTGCACCGCTGCTACCTGGTGGGAGACAAGAGGGAAAATGGAGAGGAAAAAATGAGATCCTTGCCGTTTCAAAAGCAGCTTCTGGTGATACCATAGTCTGCAACAACCAAAGCACTTGATTGCCCATTAGAAATAGTATGTGACCCTCTAGTTGCATGTGACAGGAAAGAGCAAGTCTGATATAGGCAACATTTGAGATTAATTGATGACCTATGAGCATCCCTAAGAGCTTGTTTACAGAAACAGGACTTAGCTCATTTAGGCAGTATTTTTTGTAATACAACAACAGTTAATGTTTGTATGTTGTTCCTGATGGTGAAAAAAGTCTTAATAGAAGTAGTTTCAAAGGTGTGTATCAGTGCTGTATGCAGATTTTCCTCTTCAAAAATTACTTACCAAATACAAGTTCTCTAGTGGGACTGTGCAATTGAATGCTTGTAGTAGGTATTTGTTGTTCTTGTGTAGTTTATTTTAGTGTTATGTTACTACTGTTTAATTTGCCTGCAATTAAATTATTTTCTAATGTGCTATGATTAAAATGATACAGGTGGCCCTAGCATATGTTCTATTATTACTACATACATCTGTAAAATACAGCAAATATTTGATCTTTGACTGTATGATTGTTTTTTCTTAACTTGAATACCTGAGCCCTTTGTCCCAATTATTTACAGAAGTACTCAAATTTTATAATATTTCAGAAAGAGATTTTGAGGTATTTAGTTTAATTGCCTACTGTTCCAAACAGAGCTCAATCCTTCGGTGCTTATCACAGCTTCTGTCTTGGAAGCAAAACAAAATGCTTTGTTCAACAGAGGTTACTAAGGTGGTGCAAGCATAACGCTCTGAAACTGCGGAGTGCCTTACCAATACTTGTTGTTGCTGGGCCCATCCCTTATTAGCTGGGATTTGAGGGACTTTCCATCTCTTTCCTCTCTCATCCAAGAACAGCGATCTTGCATTTTTCTATGCAAACTCCACCTTTCTATGCTTTGTGTACATGCCAAACTCTGAGATGCACCATTCTCCATGCCTCTGGTAACTTACCCTCAGGGTAAATCAGTTCATCTCTGAAGACTAGGGAATGTATTTATAATGCATCAATAGTCACGTCTCCTCAGACCTGTAGACTGCAGCTTTGTACTGAGAATACTGGACATCAGGCAGATTTCTGCTGTGTTGTTGGTGGCAGTTGCCCTGTTTGACTTGGAGGGGACAGTGACCTACACCATAATAATCAGAATGTGCTGCTTGAGTCATGTATAGTACAGTATCAGAATATTTAGGGGCTTTTTTAGGTAAGAACTTAGGTAAAATTGCAGTTTGTCTTCATATATACATAGTAAATGTCTTGGATCCTCTGCTTTCTATCTCATGCTCTTGTTAGACTACTGTTTGTAGGATTATGATGTTTCAGAAATGTAGAACACATTAATTTTGTAATACTGTTAGTTGCATGCTAAAAAACATAGAAAGGTTTCTCGTATTTTAAGACTGCAAAAATGTTTTGTTCAGGTTGGTGTGACTTCCACAAATGGAGACTTGAAAGGATTTATAGATCAGAACCAGAGTCCAACAAAAGGTAAGAGAATTCTATTTGTATACATAGAAAAGAAGCGTACATTAAGACTTATTTCTCTCTTACGTTTACTAAATTAGTAGTATTGCTGATTTCACTGCATATGGTCTGTTCAGTTTTGGGAGACTCAGAATTTAAATGTCTGAAATGTGTTTCATACATCCACACTGGTGGTAGTTTTATTATTGGCATGCAAGTGTCAGTAACAAAGATTGGACGATCTTCAGGTTTTCAGAGGATGTAGTAAAAATAATTAGATAAAATAAGCCCTTTTTTTTCTTTCCTTGATGGTGAATGATGTGGTGAATTTTCTGATTTCTACCTCCCCCATGAAGTTCTCAGACTCTGTTGTAGTCCAAATGGGAGAGAAGGTGTTAAGCATGACTTCAGGGTTGGTGGTATCTTGTGGTACTTTTATGAGCATTCTGTACAATTTACAGTAGTAATTATATTTTGCCCTATCCTGTTGCATCTTAAGCATTTCTAGATTAATCACTTTTGACTCTAAAACAGTGTGTTGGCAGTCAGAACCAGCTATAGGATTCCAATAAAACAAAACAGCAACCCCTTACCAATGTTAGAAACCTTGAGAATTTTCAAGTCAGGAAATGCTTCAATCAAGCTTTCTAAGTAAATACTGGCTTGCTGTTATCGACTGCAATAAACAAATGCATATAGAAGCTGCAAGAATTGATTTTTGACTCATCACAGCATTTTAGGTGCATCAGACTTAAGAGTCTGAAAAAGTAAAAGTCTAAACAGGAAAAGGCTAGAGCTACAGTATCTTTCTAGTTTTCTAAACTATGCAGAACTTTACAGACTGGGTTTAGGTCTTTGAGAATTAATTTGTGGTGCACTGGTGAGATAATTGCCCTTTGTGTTGTATGCCTTTATTTTGTAATTATTGTCATGATACTATGGAAAAAGACTAAAGTAAGTACAACATTTGAAAATCATTTCTGTGAGAAAGCAATTTATTCTTCAGAGAATAACTAAATTGAGTAACTGTATAAACTATAGGACACTGCTGTTAGTAGTAATATCACATGATCCTTATCCCAGTTGTTAGTAGAGTTTGCTTCTGGGATGATGGATGTATTATTTACCTCCAGTCTTCTATATTTTTTAAATGTTATGCTCTAATGATTTATATTTTTTTAACCTTGAGGTGTACTTAAAAATCACTGACATCTGTTCAGATATAACATCTTTTTTGTGCTGGCTTTTTCTTCTTGGAGAATCAAATATTCCGTAAAAGCTGGAAAAACTTGCATGCCAGTATCTAAGCTGTCCCTTACTTTCAATCTGAAGTATTACTTCTGGCATGTCCACTGTTGAACCCATGAAGCTAAGGAAGGGGAAGGAAACTCCAGACAGGCATTCAGACCCACCATCTCCTAACAGGGCTTTGTGAGCTTCCTAATGAATACAGGTTTTATTGTTTTATCCATTATTTAAGTTAACTTATTTGCTAGAGTAAAACTAAATTAAATTTATTGCTATATGTCCAGGTGTGCTCATAATGTGCCTTTGCAGTGTTCTTAGAATGAAGTATGATGGATTTATGGTACGTTCAAGAGCAAAAGAGAGAGGCCATTTGCTCAAATAAGAATCTTTTTGAAAGTATCAGATTTCAAGTACTAGAAAATTTTGTTTAGAAACATTGCAGCATTTGGAGTTTTTTCTAAAAAGATTATTTACGGTGTGTGTTTATTTGTTATTTGCCTGTAGCACAAACATACTAATCTAGTACCAGTATTGCATTGAAGGAACACTTTGGATTCCAGCGCTGAGCCATGAGCACACAGCAAATTCCTTAAAAATTTTGTCTACTTTTTTTAATGAACTTTGATCTTTCCTTATACTGTGAAATCTATTGTGTAATCCTGGTTTTACTGGGTTTAAATCTGAAAAATGGTGGACTGTTCTTGATAAACCCATTGCTTTGCCACTTTGCCTAGTAACAGTAACGCTGCAGCCTGGGTCTTTGAGGATGCTGTTTCAAACTGCAGGAGAATGTCTTGAAACACCTAGCAAATCAGCCATTGCTGTTTCTGTACTCGTATGTACAGCTGCATCTCATTCTGTAGTATTAGCACCACTAGATAGTTATGTAGGGGAAATCTCCTGGCTTTTTCACATTAAAAATGCGTCATCAAAACAGCTTCACTTGACCCTTGCACTCTAAAATTGCTTTCTCTGCTTTTTTTTGTTCACAGGCTTAACTTTCAAAATCTCTTTTCTCCCTGAGTTTTTCCCGTGAACCATCTGAAGCAGTTACTGTGTTGCTGCTGTTCCAGTGTGTGTTTGATCAGGCTTCATTTATCTTTCCAACCATGACCTGTAGTATCCATGCACAATCTCCTGGATATTTTTCCAGATTTACTTTGCTACAGGAGAAGTTAATGCTCACAGACTGCTTAGGTATCTCAGTCTAACTTCTAAGTCTTCTAAGTACTGTTGTCTCACTTCTGCTGATTTTTAAATCCTGAATTACTGTTCCTAAATAGGTTGACAGTTTGTTTGGTTTATTTGGGGATTCAGTTTTCTTACTACTTGCTTGTTTCCTGTGCCTAATAGTGAATACTGTGGTCTTTTGGTCTTCTTGCTGTAGCTTTTTTTGATTCAGGCTTTTTGGAGTACTTTCAGTATTTTTTTTTATTCTTTGTATAGATGTCTGGGGAAAAGAAGCATTTCTGGTACCCAGCATATCTAAATGCAATACAGATTTACTAAGGAATTGGATGTTTTAGATGTGATGACTGCAGAATCAAAGCACATACATCCAAATTTTTAACCCTCATAAAAAGACTTACTGCTTAATTCTGAAGGGAACTAAATATTTCTTTCTGGGTGTGCCTAGAAGAAATACAGTGTTCAGCAGAGCATTAACTCAGAATGTTGTTCACTTTGGTTAGTCAGCAATTCCTGTTCAACAGTTTACTTTCCTACATTTGTTGCCTTTAACTCATAGGCAACAGGCTCTTTTGGCTCAGGGATCTCCAACTGGAGCTTTTTCACTCTGCTTGAAACAAATATTCATTGGATCTGAGAGGCAATGCCACATGCGGATGGCTTTTGACTGATGGCCAGGGTACTCCCCTAGTGCCAGGGACCACTTGTTGCAAGGACAGTCATGGGGTAAAGTGTTTTAAGTAGTTCACACAACACAGTCTGGATGTCTCCTTTCAGAAAAAGTCATTTTCACTCAGTCTTTGACATAGTAGATTCTTCTTGTTACAGGCAAAATTGTTCAGCTGTGGCAAACTGGGTTGACTGTGCTTTCCATATCTGAAAGTACCTGGCAGACTAGTTATTTAAAACTATTCCTGTAGGAGACCTGCCTTTTAGTTCTCCCAGACAGAAAAAAAATGGCCCTGGTTCTCACTCTTTAGTGAATGAATGCACTTGGGTAACTGAGTGCAGAAGGCGTGCTTCGTCTCGTGTTCTGGAGCACAGAGATGATTGTTGCTCCTAGCCTTGGGGAGAGATCTGTGCATTCGTGTTAGGTGTTCTTCTAGTGTTTTATCATGGATTGTGCCTGTTGGGAGAAACTGCTGGTATGCTTCATGCTAACAAGATTGACATGCTCCGGGGTGTAGGCAGAACTTTGGTGCCTAATACAGTTAATTGACAACAACTAAGATACTCCGTTATTTAGGCAAAATCCTAGATGTCTTTGTGGAGTTGGCCCATTCTATTAAAAATTATTAAGTATAATAGTTCAAGTTAGTTCTTTAACAGGTATAATTAGGTTTATGAATGAGCTGGATAGTGACAGTTCATTGGTGGGTTTGGGATCATTGTTTCAAGCTGTGATTGAATTAATTCAGACATACTGTAGAGTTTATGTTGAAAAGTTGCATGTGTAACCAGAAGAATTTAAAATTTAATCTGTTTGGGAGACATTCCTAGTCAGTAAGTTAAACGCAGTTTTGTAATCCTGTTGGTACATCATATAAAAATAGAAAAGCAAATCTTCTCCCATTGATTCCAAGCAGAGGGCATATCTGTGTTACCACTTGGTCACTTGTCCCATAAAGCCACCTCACCTGCCCTCTGTGCGTGCACATGGATGCCCAAGGCTTTGAGGGCTCCATCCTGGTTTAAAGAGTAGTCCCAGGGCTACCTGATCTGCTGAGTGTTGGAGTTGCAGGTATGAAGCCCTGTAACAACGTCAAAGTTTGCCTCAGATATTTCTTGCAAAATCATTTTAGCAGTCAAAGAAGCTGCTGTAAATCCAGTTGAGATGTGGTACCATCAGGTGAGCGCTCTTAATTCCACACACCTGAAATGAGTTAATTAGTTACGTTCTGCAGGGACAGGTAAAGGGACAGCCTGTCCTGGACATGCCTTTGAACGAAACACAGAACTCCAAATGTGAAAGCAACTGCAGATTTAAAAAACCTGCTCGATCTGTGCGGTCGCGCCGAAGAAGGTGAAGTGTGCTGGGCTGGGGCAGAGGTGGGGCTGCCCACCCTGCCGGCCGCCCGGGGCGGGGGGCACGGCGGGGCGGGGGGCACGGCGGGGCGGGGGGCAGCCCCCCGCTGCAGCTGCTGCCCCGGCGGCCCAGCACCGCGCCCCCCCGGCCCGAGCAGGGGCCGCGCTGGCTGCTGCGGGCGCTGGGCTTCGCTTTGCCCCCTCGGGACAGGGGCGTTCCGGCCCCGAGACGCCGCCTGGGGAAGTGCATTTCCAACCCCTCCCGGCGGAATCGGGGAACGCCGCGGGAATGGCCGCGTCCGCGCGAGGGAGAGGGGCGGCCTCGGGCGGCCCGGGGGCTCCGCGGGGCGGGCTGGGCGCGCCATTGCTCCCGCCTGGTCGGGCCGCCATCGCCCGGGGGCCGCCATCGCCCGCGCTGCGGCAGAGGCGGCCCGGCCGGCCCCCGCGCTGCCCGTGCCCGCTCGCTGGCTTGCCGGCTGTAAACGCGACGCGGTGGCCCCTCGCGGCGGGCGGCGGTGTCCGCGCTCTGAAGAGGCGCTGCCGCGGGGGTCCCCGCCGCCTGAGGCCGGGAGGGGCGCGCAGAAGCCGAGCCGCGGCCTGCACTGGGCGTTGTTACGGGGAAGCGCGCTCCTGAGGTGCCGGGTGTGTGGCGCGGCAGAGGCGTGCGCTGCCCTCCGTGGAACCTCGACAGGCTGGAGAGAGACATTCATCGCGGCAGGGAACGGCCCCTGCACCAGCGCAGGCTGGGGCCGACCGGCTGGACGGCAGTTGTGTGGGAAGGGACCGGGGTGCTGGTGGGGAGCAAACCGATGGTGAGCCAGCGAGGAGCCCTGGCCAGGGGGAAGGCTAACTGTGTCCTGGCTGCGTGGGGAGGAGTGGGCCGCGATGGGATGCACCCCTGAGTGCTGAGAGAGCTGGTAGGCGTTATCGCTAGGCCACTCTCCATCATCTTTGGAAGGTCATGGAGGACAGGAGAGGTGCCTGGGGACTGGAGGAAAGCCAGTGTCACTCTAGTGTTCACAAAGGGCAGGAAAGAAGACCCAGAAAACTTGAGGCCAGTCAGTCTCACTTCGATCCCTGGGAAGGTGATGGAACAGCTCATTCTGGAGGTCATCTTGAAGCATGTAGAAGAAAAGAAGGTTATCAGGAGTAGTCAACACGGATTCACCAAGGGGAAACCACGCCTGCCCAGTCCAGTAGCCTTCTAGGATGGAATGGCTGGCTGGGTAGATGAGGGGAGGGCAGTGGATGGTGCCTACCCTGACCTCTCAGCCAGGCTTTTGCCGCTGTCTCCCGTAACACCCTCCCAGGTGAGCACAGGCGGTGTGGGTCAGGCGAGCGGGCAGCGAGGTGGGCTGAGAACGGGCGGGATGGCGGAGCTCAGAGGGCTGTGACCAGCGGCGCAGGGGCCAGCTGGAGGCCTGTAGCTCACGGTGTTCCCCAGGGTCAGTGCTGGGTCCAGCCCTGTGCAGCTCATCCATCAGCGGCCTGGGTGGAGGGGCAGGGGCACCCTCAGCCAGTCTGGGGGTGGTGCGGAACTGGGAGGAGTGGCTGGTGCACCGGGAGGCTGCGCTGCCATTCAGCCAGACCTGGGCAGGCCAGAGGGAACCTGGTGAAGTTCAGCAAAGGCAAGTGCAGGGTCCTGCCCCTGGGGAGGAGCAGCCCCACGCACCAGCACGGGCTGGGGCTGACCTGCTGGGGGGCAGCTCTGCGGGGAAGGACCTGGGAGTGCTGGTGGGCAGCAAGGTGCCCATGGGCCAGCAGCGTGCCCGTGTGGCCAAGGTGGCCAGTGGGACCCTGGGGTGCACTGGGAGGGCCATGGCCAGCAGGTGGAGGGAGGTGATCCCCCCTCTGCTCTGCCCTGGTGAGGCACATCTGGAGTGCTGTGCCCAGTGCTGAGCTGCCCAGGTCAGGGGAGACTGGGAACTACTGGAGAGGGTCCAGTGGAGGGCTATGGAGATGGTGAGGGGACTGGAGCATCTCTCATGTGAGGAGAGGCTGAGAGAGCTGGGAATGTTTAGCCTGGGGAAGACTGAGAGCGTATGTATCTACATATAATGATATATACATATATATCAATATGTATAAATATCTGAAAGACTAAATGTCAAGAGGATGGGGCCAGGCTCTTTTCAGTAGTGGCCAGTGATAAAACAAGGGGCAACAGGCACAAACTTCCACACAGGAAGTTCCTTCTGAATATGAGGAATAACTTCTTCGAGGGTGATGGAGCACTGGGACAGGCTGCCCAGAGAGGTTGTGGCATCTCCTCTGGAGACAGTCAAAACCTACGTGGATATGATGCTGCGCAGCCTACTGTAGCAGGAGGTTGGACTTGGATGATCTCTAGAGGTTCCTTCCAACCCTGACCATTCTGTGAGTATTGACAGCAGGTCAAGGGAGATGACCCTTCCCTTCCATGAGCCCTGGTGAGGTCACTCCTGGAGTACTGGGTCCAGTTATGGGGCTCCCCAGTGAAAGGGAGATGCAGACATACTAGAGTCCAGCCAAGGGGCATTAATATCATGAAGGGACTGGAACATCCCTCATATGAGGAAAGGCTGAGAGAGCTGGGACTGTATGCTGGAGAAGAGAAGGCTCATGGAGGAACTTGGCAGTGTACATAAATACCTGAAGGGAGGGTACATAGAGGCTGGAGCCAGGGTCTGTTCAGTGGTGCCTAGTGACAGGACCAGACATGGGCACAAATGGAAACACAGGAGGTTTTCTCTGAACTTCAGGAAACACTTTTTTTACTGTGAGGGTGACAGACCACTGGCACAGGTTGCCCAGAGAGGGTGTCAAGTCTCCAGCCATGGAGATCCTCAGAAGCTGTCTGGACACGGTCCTGGGCAGGCTGCTCTGGCTGACCCTGCTTGAGCAGAGGTTTGGACAAGATGGCATGTGGAGGTCCCTCCCAACCATTCTGTGATTCTGTCTGCGGATTCTTGTAACTTTGCTTGTTAAGTACATGTTTTGCCAAGAGTGGTTTAGGTTGGGAAGGGGTGGTGTTGGATACGAGTTCATGTTTTTCATAAACTTCAGAAGTTGAGCATTGGTTAGAGTTACTACAGTTAAAATAAAAACAACGGCAAAATCGGTAGAAATTACCAGGGAGGCTTGGTTTTGGGAAAAAAAAAGTTCTTACCAGACTCTGAGCCGCAAAACTCCCAATGACAATTTGTTTCTGAAAAAAAATGCCTCCTGCAACAAGGTAGTTTTGTTCAAAACTCATAGCTGCTGATAGGAATTAAGAGGTGATACATTTGATATAAAAGGAAGAAAGTCTAGGAAGGACTAACTTGCATTTGATAGGTTGCATTTTCAGTTATACAGTTTCCGAAGTCTTGTTTAGGCATGCTTCTAGCTTATTTTAAAAGTACTTTGCATACGTGATCTGCAAGTAAGAGATATTCCCAAAAGTAAATCAGGTCAATTAAATACAGAGAGAAGTCACCTGGCAGCACAAGCTTAATTTTCAATAGATAATGACCTGAAAATTCAAAGAACTCAGAATTTGTAAGTGCCTGTAAAAAAAAAAATAATTACAAAAGTTACTGAAACTATATTTTGTTCTCTTTCGTGGGGAATATTCTTGCACGTAAAAAATTAATATTTCACAGGTTAACCATTCTGTTTGCCTCCTAAACAAGATAGTGTGTCTGTATCTCAGTGAAGACACTGGGTAATGATCCACTTTTGTCTATTAACAGTGAGTTGACAGTTACTAGTTAATCAGGTGTCGAAGAAGGAAGCAACAGTTACCACTTGGTTGACTATGGGTGACATACTTGATTCCCATCTTAAGATGTGTAATGTGGACTAACACAGTAGTTTTGGTGAATTTTACTGTCCTCGGTTAAAACTTTTTTGTTACTATATTCTTAAAACTATGAATTTTCGTGGTGGTCTCTCTATTGCTGTGGAGGGAAGTGGGAGTCCAGCTATAGACCACCAGTCTTGCGACAGGCTCTGTGAGGGAGGATCCCTTACTCAGACCAAATTGTAATCCAGATTGCTTTGGGTGGGAATCTTAATTTTTAATACAACTTCACAATGAACTTTGTTCCAATACATATTTTTTTTATGCAGCACCTAACTTATTACTAAGTCTTTATATGGCTGACGTTTTAGAAACTTTTCAATGCACAGGACTGCCATATGCCTACGTTACTGTAATGGAAGCAGTAAGGCAGGCATCTGTCTCTATTTTTTCATTCTTTTTTCTTCTAATTAACGTATTTACCATTTTCTGCCTTTTCTTGTGATACAATCTTTTGCTTGCTTTAACAGACATCTCTGGCAACAATGCCAGTTAAGTCAGATGTGGTCACCTCACAGCTGCTTTTAAACATTTTCCTTTTCTTTGTGCTAGTGTCGCTGCGTAGGTGTCTGAGCAGTTCAATGGACTGGGGAACAGATTCAGCCAAAACCCACCCGTTGTTCCCCCTTGCCAAAGGAAAAGAAGGCAAGTTCACCGCATAGCCATGGCCATGGCTGTGCTCGCTTGCAGGCAGGAGTCAGCACTTGGGATGAGGTTTGCATAAACAAATGCTAGTGGCAGTGTGCTGAATATCTGACCAGGGGGTGGCGTGCCTGAAGAGCATTGGGAGTTCATTGTGTGCTTGAAGAGATCTGCTAAAATGACCAAGACAACAGAATGGGTTATCAGTGGGCCTGCGCTTGGTACTTTGAGATTCATGTAACTGCTCTAAAGTTGTCCCAAATGGACAGAAGTCTGAAAATATATTGGTCAGTGTAAGCCTGACGTACACTGAAACATAGTCTGCCCCATTTTGGTTTTCTTTTTTCCCACAGATCTCTTTGATTTCATGTATTTCTAGATATGTATGTGCTTCTACAGGCTATGGAAGTTTTAAAAGTTAGGTTTATAACATAGTAAGTTTGTGCAATCAAATGAAGTGTACCAAGAAAACATGCTTATACTAATAGCATGTTAATAATTCAGTTTTTCTATATGCTTCTGTAATACTGTGTCCTGATCCTGAAGATCAATTTATGTTTTAGTGTAATAGAGGACCCTAAAGAAACTTCACACATGTTATTGCAAAATATCGTAATGGACTTCCAGTATTTCACAAATCTGAACTGGGTTTTTTTGCCGTTTCAGAGCTCTGAATATGAAATCCAAATCACCAACATTGCCCTGGTGTTTTGCCTAAAAATCCAAAGATGATTTGTTGTTGTTGATACATGCATTGTGTGTGACCCTAGTGCATTGGTCTGTGCTCCCCATCAGCTATGGTTTCCTTCAAACTGGCTGTGGTAGATTCTATGGATTCTCTGGACGATGTTGTTTCTGATTATCTTTGCAACTAAGCTGCAGACTTAACAGATTTAGTTATACAGGGAAAAAATCGCTAAAACCTTTTTAGCTTCGTATTTGTATAGGAGTTCCACGTTTGTGTGAAGTTAAGCTATTTAGGATGCCACATAACGGTTTAAAGTTAGTCTTGTGAGATGGTTAGTTAGTGTGTGCATGTGAGCATACATGTACATAAACATGAGTAACTGTTCTGTTGACTGCTTGAAGCTGAAGATCATTTAAACTGAATTTTTCTTTATGTGTGCAAGTAAAAATATTTTGCAAACGCTGAGAAGAGTAATAGTTATGTAATGATCATGTTTTTCTGAATATAAAAGAACAGCAACACTGGGTTTTTTCCATGAGAAACAAGAGTAGTGGTGACTGAAGGATGGAAAAATAGTTTATGTATTATGTATAGAAGCTTTTGTTCTAAGAGAAACATCTATGTCCATTGGCAGATTTTTACTTTGAATTTGCATCAGTGACAAGCATGCCCGGTTTGTAGTGGTGTTATATTGCAGTTAAAGCCTCTCTATGAGAGTTTTAAGTGGATTTCTTTCCTGTGTGCTCAATTTTCCATAGGTAAAATGGGAATAATGACACTGACCTCCTTTGTGCTTTGAAAGTACTGCTGAGAAACAGTATGTAAGAATTTAGTATTATTATACAAATCATTCTAGTTTGATCCATCGTTGCTGACCTTTTTGATCCATGCAGTAGGATTACCGTGACTAGGAGGCTGATGGGTCTTACTGTGTTCAGCTTACCGCTGTATGCACTACTGTTTTCAGTGGAACATAAATCAGTGTAATCTTTTTTGTCCCCAAATGGTGGACATTATTAAGACTTGGCATTTATTTGGAATTTGATCATGTTTAAAATCTTTATAATTACTATGTGATAAAGTGTATACGATTAGTTTGGTTATATTTCTACTTCAAGTTGAATACAAAAATCGTTCAATATTTTTTTGTCTGATGAGTATTTTTAAATGATCTACATACTGTGACATGTACTTCCTCCTACTTTTTCTATGCTGTTCTATAAATAAGACTTGAAGAGATTGTTCCTGTTGATGCTTGCTGTTTTGTAATAGTACCTTGCCTTCAAAACTTTAGAAATCACCAGTTCTTCAGCAAACAAAGGTGCACTAATCTCAAAAATTTGGTGTAAGATACAGGTAGTCATCTTAGCAAGCAGGTGCCTGCTTTCTGAGCTGGTTGTACTTGGGTGGGCAATTTCCATTTCATAGTGATGTTTTTACTGTGCTGGGACAGGTCCTGGCCAGCTCCAGGTCTTCCAGTGGCAGCTGTATGCCAAAACCCTGGCCTGCTGCCTTGTGAGGGCTGCGGGCAGGGCAGGATGCTCTTGGAATTGGGATTTCTTTTTGTTTAGAGAAGAGTAGTGATGCTGGCGGTACTGACTGCAAGATCCGTCTCTTCAGGTTGGGTGCTGATGTGAACTTATTTGCAAATGCATTAGTTTTTTGGAGCAGTTAATTGAACCAACTATCGTGTTTGCTGTGAAGAGAGATGCGAAGGTGGTGTTTTCACCATTGAATATTTGGAGCAGTTGAGGTCACATGAGTGTCTGGACTATGACACTATTTTTGAAATAAAAAAAAAAAAAGAAGAAGAGGAGGAAGGGAGTGTTCTATTCAGAAGTGAAAAAAACTTTTTGTTTACCATTTTTTCAGCTGTTGTTAAACACACAGAATGACCTCTTACTGTGAAAAATGTAGTTGCTTTTTCCTTCTGTCTGTGGTGGATGAAAGAGACCTCACTCATAAAAAGAAACTGGTCCCTTTCTATCCTATCTGTGTTTAAGAGTCTATGCATTTACACATTTATATTTACCCATAAAGAAATTCAAGAGAAAGGACAAGGGCAGAGAAAGATCTCTCTGAAAACTTGATTAGCTCTTAAGATCATTTTGACACTGCTGCTGCCAAATGGGGGATTTGTGTAGGGATTAGAACACGAGGATCTTCCTTACTGACAGTAACTCTAGCCAAAAAGACTTAAATATATGTCATATGTAGGTGACTTTTTTTTTTTACAACCAAGTCAAGTAATCTGAACAATTCTTGTGTTTACTGAAGTTGTCCTAATGGTGACTGTACACATTTATCTAGGTATCCTTGTAAATGAAGACATGGTGCAGCAGTAGCTCTTAATTAGTGTTTTTTCCAGGAATGCTAAAGTAAATCTGGTGGTTGTGTGTGGCTTTGGCCATGGGTAGTGTATTTTTAAGCTACAGTTTTCAAGAGTCTGCATGCGTGTGCGGGGGGAGGTACACACATGCATATGTTAAAAACTGTTGCCAGTGCAAATCGATTACAGTGTGCGCAGCAGTTGCTGTGGGACGTGTACATTTGACTGTGCTGCTTGTAAGGGCACAGTAAGTCTGACACACGTCAGTCTTACATTGTGGAACATGATGTTACAGTGCCTCTTGCAGGCCAGGAAGTGTTGCTGGAGACGCTCTGTGGTGTAGCCCTACGGAAAGAGAACTGTAAGCCAAATGCTGGCATTTCAGACTTCTACTGCACTTTGCCATGGGACTGTACATTGTCGACACCAGAGAAGTAATTTATCTCTTTTTGCTGGTAAGAGAAAGGACAAGGAGAAATAGCATGAGAGCTGGTCTTGGAGAAAAAGGGGTCAAAAGTTTCAGCTGCAGCAGCAAAGAGGAAAATTTCTGCGGCAGTACTGGGAAGTGACAGGCTTGTCACTGATGACCACAGCCTGCAGTGAGAGGGCAGGCTAGGTTTTCATGGAATATGCTAGCACAGCTTAGCAAATCCTGGACAAAATCCTGTAGCAGAAGTAAAATTGACAAGTAACTGGCCCGTTCAGAGAACTATTTTGAGCTCAGAATGGGAACACAGTGTACGTAAACCATGAATTACTGTTGTCTTGTGCACTCTGGCTCTTACCTCACAGAAAGTGTTTTGTAACAGTAAGGATTTACTGTGGGGATGAGCTTGTGAGTGTGTGGGGTTTATAAGTGGTTTGTTGGGTGGTTTTTCTAGATTAGTTAGGTGACTGATGACTAGTCATTAGTGAATTACTCTACTGAATAGAGAAGCAAGATACTTTTGAAGATGTTCTCACGTACAGATTTGCCTTTTGTAAAATTAATGGTAAGTTACTCCTGATGCCAAAGGAATTTACACAGAACATTAGAACATCCTTGCCTCAAATTGTAAATATTTCTCATATCTCTGTTCATTTTTTTATAAAGGTAAGACTTTGTGCATGTCTGCATCTTTTTCTACTTCTGTGCTGTAGGTACAGAAGATCCTTTTTATCTCGAATGTGTTGCTTCTGCTTCATAATACAGAGAAGTTACACTGTTGAGTTTATAATTTTCCAGTTGCCTCATGGCAGATCAGAGGTATACTAAAATTAAGAAAAAAAACCCAAACCAGAAACATGGTTCAGGACCAAGTAAGAAGAGTGGGCAGTGGAGGAGAACAGGTTATATGAGAAAAGACCAGGGAACAGAGGTATCCGCAACACCACTGAGTCACCCTGGGACCATGTGGGCTAAGCTGAGTGTTAACCAGCTCCCATGGAAGGAGGGCAGGGCAGGGCAGCGGTGAGTGCTGGTGTCTGCACTGTTCTGAAGGAACCTGTCACCTCAGATGCCTTCAGTTTGTCTGCTAGTGCCAGAGAGCGTTAAGTAGCTTTTCAGGAGCCGATCTTTGTCCTTACAGCTCGTGACCCCAGCTAGACCCAAGCTGACTCTTGATCACAAGGCAGTGGCAGCTCTTCCTTGTATTTCATTCTGCCTCCAGACCCACCGCTGTCATTGCCCATGTTGAGTAAGGCTGTGCATGAGAATGGGGGGAGGTGTTTGACCAAGTGCCAGCTCTCTTGCCTTGAGACTGTCATAGAGACAAGAGCTGCTGCTGCCAGTGTCCATAGATAAATGTGTTCACTGCTTTGAGTGGCTTGTGCACAACAGTTCGAACACTCATGGGCTAATGCTAGTGCTGCATGACAGTTTTGATTAAGACATTAAGTCTGAATAATTGAGATTACAAGATATGATGTAGAATAAAGGAGGAACAGCAGTATGTGCAAGGCTCTCAGCACAGAGCTGTGTTCCTCTGTGTGAAGCCCGGATGAGTTAGATCTGTAGGCAGTCCAGGATCGCAAAGATGATAAATATCTTGGGATAAGAACACACCGGGTTAGAGATGGCATGGTTGGCTTTATCTTGACGTCCAGCTGCCTGCACTGTTACTTCAGGTAAGTTGTAAAGGTGTTATTTGCTCCATCTGCACAGTGATGGCCTGTGATAATGTGTATAGAATACTGCAGATGAATATACTTTGTAGAATATATTCAGATGAGGAATGGCTATGAAGATATATGGATACGTATTTTGTACGTGTGCTTATGATGATAAATAGGATTTGTATGCTGCCTTCTTTCTAGAAGTATACTCACTAACTTTTAATGCTGAGGTAACGCAGGCTGTGTGCTCTTTGTCTTACGCAAGAAGAACCTGTTTCTGGACATAAAATACTAGCACATAATTTTAAAGGTAAGGTGGTGAAGGGGTAGTTTTGTGAGGTGTCCTTGTGACATCTGCTAAAAGGTTTGGAGGCTGTTATGTGAGGGTGTGTTTGTAGTATATGAGGCAAAAAAGCTAACCTGATTCCAAAATGTTAAAATTATGTGAAAATTTACTGAAATGTTGTTCATAGGTTAGTAAAGAAGCAATCTAAAACTTTCTAAATGTCTTTTTATCTCTCATTTTAGGTAATATTTCAATAATCACATTACCAGTTTCCAGCACCAACTCCCCAACCAAGATTTTGCCAAAAACTTTAGGACCAATCAATGTGAATGTTGGACCCCAAATGGTAAGTTTTGCAACTCCAGCAATGCTAACTTGTGTAACTGGCTGGGTGACTTCCTGTTGCTGTAATACAGAAAAGTGAAAAACAAAGATGTGAACAGTACTAGGAACTTGCTGCTTCCTGCCTCAGCTGCAAAGGCTGCTGAAATGCCCCACCTGGATGGAAAGGGGATGGTGTGTGTACAGCAGGCTTGGCGTGCCAGAACTGCCACTCCTAATGACCATCTTGTATGTGACCTTAGGGGATACCCATCTTCCTGGCTTTGAATGGAAACAGCTTTACCAGCTGATATTTTAACTATTGCTCAAAAAGTGTATTAAGAAAGAAAATTCATTAAGGATGTTATCAATACTCTTTGAATAATTTGAGTTGTTCTCACCAGTACATCTCCAGCATTGCCAAACAGTAAATGTCTCAGATGTGTGGCTAGAGAAGTAAGTCGTTGAAACTATGCTTCTTTAAAACTGTCTCTTCCTGTCAGTGATAACTGTATCTGAGTGTATATTGCTGTTCCAGGGATTTCGATCTGGTTTTGAGAAAAATTCTCAGTTTTCTGGTGGCCAAACTAAACTGTTTCTAGTGACATGATGCCTACTTGCCAAGCACTTAGGCTGAGTTTGAGAACCTTGTGATGTGTTTCATAAATAATTGTGCTGGGTCTTTTTCACATCAGCAGTTACTACCGTTCTTCAGTGGCTTTTATCCCAGTTGGGCCGGTAGGCACAAGCGTTGCAGCCAGGCCCCCCGAGCTGCACTCCCCACTGTTGAGCTCTTGGTCTGAAGTATTAGCTGTGGGCTGCCCACGGCGGAATGGTCCTGCTCAGTGCACCGGTGCTGATGCAGGTGTGGCTAGAGCATGTGCCCTGTAGCATTTCACTGGAATAGTTCTACTACAAAAGATGTATTTTGAGTGCAATAAATAATAGCCAAGAACAGGGGAAAGCAGTAAGCAGTCAGGTAATGCAGTTCCTATTCTTACAAGTGACTTCTCAAGACCCTGCTTTTGGTTTAAATGAACTCTAGTCATGGTTTAGGTTCTACAGCACGTAGAAGTTACAAAAGCTTACAGGGTGGTGTGAGACACTTTTGGGGGGTCTTAATTTTTAAATTATTTAATTATTTTTAATTATTTTATTTGGCTGCTTTGCAAGGACAGGTCTATATTCAGAAAACATTTTCTTATTAAACAGCCATTAAAACAGGCCTCCTAAGACATCCAGTGTATGGCTGTGTTGTGTGCCAGACTGTATAAAAGAGAGTGTTCCCAAGTTGGTGACAGTGGGAATGTTAGCGTTTGGCATCTCACCTGTGTTAGCAAGATCCTGCTGCTGTGAGGGGGTGTTGGCTTTATCTAACCCCTGTCGGTTACAGCCCCCGTGGCTGCTCCAGGCCCTTCCAGCCGGCACACAGCCCTGGGACCAGTGGAGCGGGCTGTTGGCTGAATGGTGACCATGGGTCTGCATGCCTTGGGGTACAGCTGTGCAGACAGTGCAGTTAGGTTGCGGGCTGGATTCTTGCGTACTGGTGTTTGTTATGGCTTCTTTAGATTCAGTTCATAGGTGTAAATTTAATGGCATAAGTACTATTGATGTTAGTGCTTAATTACGTGGATTTAACACGTTCATTTAACAAGGCGCTCTATTTGCTAAAGTAGGATGATATTTTCTTCTTCTGTTTTATGCTATGCAGTGAATTTATGTGATTGCTTCAGGCAGACTGGAAAAATGTTTGCTGCTTAGATGGAATTAGTCCTCTGAAAATACACTGTCATACTTTTGGTGAAAGCAACAGTACATTTGAAACTGACACCGAGATAACAGTGCTTTGTACACTCCTGACATCTGTGCATTGTATCCAAGAACTTTCAGCTTTAAGGACAGGCTGTAGGTGGGGGGGGGGGGGGTTGTGCTTGTGCAGCTACTGCCTGGAAATGCCCCTCAAACTGGGAGAGCTGCCTGCTGCTGGCCCACGGCAGGGCGGGATGCACACGAAGGGATTTTGCCACCTCGGTTTAGTACAGCGGTTGTCAAAAGCAGGTTAGGAGGAGATTGGGCATAACCCACTCTTTATGACATGTTTGATCTGTGGTTTACAAGACATCAGTAGAGCAGTGTGAAATGTCGGAGAGGGTGAAACACGTCTCCTATGCAAAGTAGTTAAAATCTTGTCTCTCTGGCACATGTCTGCTGTGTGCTGGCAGAACCATATGCTTACTGTGAATAGATGTTATATATAGTGTTGCAAGAAATTGTTAAAAAGTTACTGGGTGGGATCGATGTTTAATTGAAATGCTGCATTACTGATTCTGACTTGCATACTGATGTTACACCGGTGCTGAACTTAAGCTTTTAAAAATTGATCGTTCTCTCACAAAACGTTTCTGACTGTAATCTGAGGTAGCAGGAAGGTGATAAAAGTTGGTCCCTTTCCTGTGTCTGCATGCAGCCTGTAAAGCAGCCAGCTGGGGATCTTTTGTTCTCCAGTACCAACCAGTAAATGTTTAACTTGTTCCTGAGTTTTGGTTTCCCTAAATTTCTGTTTTCACATGTTTCTGTCAAGCTATCCACTTAAAAAAACAAGTAAGATAAATTTATTTCTGTAAGACAAAACATACATATATGTAATCACAATGTGGTGTCAGGAGGGAGGTGAAGTAGTGCTCAGTGAGCTAAGGAAATGGGAAATTCTTCAGATAACCATTTTTTTTCAACTTGTTCAAATAACATTGATGGATACCAAAGTGTCTGCCATATACTTTCATGTTGCATAAGCTAAGTCATAAAGGAAACTACAAAGTTTAGTACAGCTGGTTCTCAAAATGTCACTAAGAAATGGAGTAAAGTGAAATTAAGTTTAAAAAAGTAAGGTATATGAGTAAAAATAATTGTCCAAGCAGCTTTGATATGAACTTTACCATAGTGGTATAAAAATAATTTAACATGTGTTTTATTTTAAAGATTATCTAATTAATACTGTTTCATTTTTAAATACTATCTAAATTCTTCTGGTGACCTGCTTTAACGAATGAACTTAGATGTGATTTGAAAGTTGAGACCAAGTGTCTTAGTGTTACACTAACAACCGTTGTACACACAATTCCATCAGGTCTGAATAAATGTAAATTCTGTCTGTACTGTACGGACTTTACATTTAATTCCACAGGTACAGTGTTGTATTGTTAGCTTGCCAGAATGCAATTCCTTGAGATCTTGTAAATGCTAGAAACTCCAGGGAATACTTTGCCTGCAGCTCATATTGTCTTTGGTACCAAAGACAGACAATTACAAGAGACAGATCCATTGGAAAGGAGGCTTTATGGATCGCAGTGATCAAGAAATTGCCTAGATGTACGCTTGAAGAAACGATTAGAGATATATAGGTACAGATCCTATCTGCCCTGCCTAGTAATTATTTCCATTTGTCTGGTTCTTGTCCATATGAATAATATGGTAATACATTACAATTAGTAAAAACCTTAACAGCATTGTAATAATTCATGCATGAGGATCTTCTGATGATGTCTCTCTTTTTTGACTGCAGCTTGCATCTGGTACAGAATTATTGGGGGGGGGTTCTTAGCACTGTGCTTAGTATGAATTTGGGGCTGTGGTAACCTCTGTTTTCCTAAGAGAGATGTGTGGTTTATTTCTAAATTGCATAGATCATAAGCACATCGCAAAGACTGACCAATTCAGGGAGTGTTCTGATTGGGAGTCCGTATAACCCAGCTCCAACAATGGTCACGCAGACACACATAACAGAAGCTTCTGGCTGGGTCCCAGGGTAAGATATTTGTTTTATTTTAGAGGTGTTTGATGATCTATTCTGATCTTTTCCTTTATTTATGCTGTTGTATCTCTGTGTTGGCTTATGGCTTCTAGTTCTTGCACAACTAAAAGCAGTATGCTCTTCAGCCTGTTGTGCACTTTTCATGTCTGGAGTGTGTGAACATGGAAGTACAAATACTGGTCACTTCACTGTTTAAATTTTATCTTATTGCAGTTTCTGTTTCTTTGTGAAAATGGAGAGTCACAAGTTCATGAGTCCTGTTAAAAAAGTCTTTATTTTTTTCATAAATCATGGAATATCCAAGTAGCTTTGCTATTGAGCGTATCAGTGGGGTACCAACAGGGGGAGACAAGAAGTATTTAAGAACAAATGTATTTTTATTACAATCTTACATTAGCAGCAAGTTTTCATGGGGTTCTGAGATATTCACATTACTGTGGAGTACCTTTCTGTCTTATAAGGAGAGCTGACCTTTATGGTATTTCATGGTATTTTTAAAAAATAGCAGTACTGCAGAGCTTATCTGTTTCAAGACAGATGTAGTGCTTTGCCTCTGAAAGTTAAAAAGTGATTTATTTCTGCATCTAGGTTAATTTTTCTAATCAGTGATGAATGTCAATAGTACCTTTTCAGATATAGATATGGGAAAGTGGAGCATCTAGGAACTAGCAGGAATCATGGAATGGTCAGGGTTGGAAGGGACCTTTGGAGATGATGTAGTCCAGCCCCCTGCTAGAGCAGGTTCACCTACAGCAGGTTGCACAGCATCATGTCCAGGCGGGTTTTGAATGTCTCCAGAGAAGGAGACCCCACAGCCTCTCTGGGCAGCCTGCTCCAGTGCTCTGTCACCCTCAAGGTAACGAAGTTCTGCCTCAGATTCAGGTGGCACTTCCTGTGTGGCAGGTTGTACCCATTGCCCCTTGTCTTGTTGCTGGGCACCAATGAAAAGAGCCCAGCCCCAGCCTCTTGACACTGGCCCTGAAGGTATTTGTAAGATCCCCTCTCAGTCTTCTCTTCTCCAGGCTAAACAGGCGCAGCTCTCCCAGCCTTTCCTCATAAAGGAGATGCTCCAGTATAATGTTTGTACCTTGACTTTCTACATTCTGTGCTGTAAGCAAAGACCACCATAGGCTTGCACTTCCCAGTCACCATATTCCCACCACAGAATCTTATAAACTGTGTGCCCAGCTGAGCAGTTTTTAAACTTGATTTTGTTGCATGTGTTTATTTCCTAAAATACCTTTTGGATCCACCTAGTTCTGATTTTATATGGAAAAGGAGTTGTCAAAGATTAATCTGTTTCTGCAAATTTTGTGAAATGTGGAGGTCAGTCAGAAATTCTTTCAGTACTCAGAGAAGGGAAAAGCTATAATGTCTCTTCACAGCTTGCTAAACTAGAAAATCAATTCCTGTTAGCTTTCCTAAGCTTCATCCAAACCCAGCGATGAAGATCCCCAGAGACGCCTACTAGCAGTGCAACCAGCACCACCAAGGAGAAGCGCCATCCTTGTTTGTATACTGTCAAAATCTAGACACACCGTTTCCAATGGGCCCAATATTGTTTCACCCATAAAAAGCAGCAAGATGTTCTCCATACCAGTCGATCAGTTTTGATCCCTGCAGAAGTCCATACCATAGGTCATATTTTCATCTGAAGAACAGAGGTGAGGAAGTCTGTGGTATTGCTGAACCGAAGTGGTGAGCTCTGGCTGAAGGCAGTTCCAGAGGCCTGCGAGTCCAGACTCCTTGCTTTACGCATTGTTTACTCCTCTTCAGATTCCACATTGCTTCCAAAATTCAATGAGATGAGCACTTTCATTCTCAGGGCTCTATCCAACCTCCAGCAGCTTGGCTTACGGACCAGGGGACAGCTCTCCACTGCTGTTCCAGGTCCCCGTTGTCCCAGGAGAGCCGCAGCCCCCACCCCAGCTGCGTTCAGACCCTGTCGCTCAGTGCGAGTGGTTGAGGACCACGGACAGGGATTGTCAAAGAGAACTGTCCCACTGTTGCTGCCACGGAAGATCTCTGCTGGTGGGTTCTGGATCACATAACCAAATTATGCAGGCCGTCAGGGCACGGATCTTCAAATCCATCATCTTTGTTCAGCTCCCTTCATAACACTGTCCGGTTTTTGGCTGCGTAAGTAGCTGCTGTGAGCCCTGGTTTTGCAACTGCAGGGTAACAATGTGAAGTAATCTACCGATAGTTCTCAAGCAGTGTGCATTGTATCAGCCGCAGGAATAAAAGACAAGTTCGCAATGCAACTTCTGAAGTCAGCTCGCTGTAGCTGATAAAACAGAACAGTAAGGAAGCCGACAGGGAAGGTAACTGATACTCCTGTGCAAAATTCACACCAGCTGCTTCTCTCTTAGCTCTGTATGCAGCAGCTCTAATGTGAGCGTGTTCAGGTTTTTACCTTGGTTTGTGTTTAGAGATACCATAACAGTGTCCTGAAAATACAGGATATAGCTCATGCACTGTTTAAAGGCATTTTTCTTCCACGTGGAGGAATTTTAAATAGGAATTTTCAAAGGAGCCCAGCTTCTTCCTTCTTGATGGAGTTGGGTATCTAGTCACTTCAGCACTTCCTATAGGTCCAGATGAAGTGAATTCCTTAAAATCATACGGGCAAAGCGTGGGTAAAATTGGGAATAGAACGTGTCTGGCAGTGAGCTCAGACAACCTGCAAAATCCTAACCACCTTCTCTCAAGTTTTGTCACACTCTGAGTGTGCTGTTTTCCCCTTTCAGTAAACACGTAACACCAAACATGAGTACCCAGGTAGGCCCCAAATACATGGATTTAATCCGTCTAAATATAGTGTTATTTTCATCTTAAGACTGAATTATCTTTTCTCAGGGACAGGAAGCGGACTCGAGAATTCATAGAATCGGATTTTTCAGAAAGGTAAGTATTACTGAACATACATTTTATGTATACAGTCATACCTGTTCTTCTACTTCAGATCTGCCCTTTAGAGAGATGGGTGTCCAGTTCCCGCTTTCAGCAGTTTTCATTCCTACACATATTTTATCCCTTTACACTCTCCTTTATTGCTTCCTGATAAATACATTTGCTGTTACAGATGATACACTGAGTTGTGAAAAACAGACACGTTTCAGAAGTAGGATTGTTCTAGTTTTCCATGTGACAAATACTTGTAAACATTTGATCTTCTCCTGTGCTTCAGAAACTTCTTTGAATGCATTTAGGGTGGTTTTATTTGTTTACCTCTCGGGAGTTACTCAAATTGAATATCTATGTATGGATTAGGAGTGTTACAGAGTGTTTTAAAACCTTCTGGTGTGTTTCTTTCCATTTCTTCTTTTCTTCTGTCCTTCTGTTTTCTTTAAATACATTCAAAATTTTGAATTTGAAAATCAAAATTTGTATTTTAATGTTTTTCTTAGCTTGCTACTGTTGACAGAACTACCTTTGTCTGTAAAATAGTAGATCTCCCTGAAACGTATTATCAAACCAACTTGTAAAACTGTAATAAAAAAAAAAAAGGCAACACAGCTGGGCTTTTTAAAGGCTTCTGTTGAAATAGGTATCCAAATCTAGCTTGTGTGATAAAACCAATCGCTCCTGTTTCTTCCATTACCATTACTTAAGCTCTTCCTCTTCTGGAGGAAGACAGTGAGTAGAAAATAACCCTGATAGTTGCCAGTTACTAATTTGACACCATAAAACCTAATGAATGTGTACTTACTCTCTACAATTGTATCTCAATCTTAACAATGATGGCACAGATATTAAACTTGGTCGTTAGGAGAATCAAGGTATCTTCTGCTGTATTGTAAATAGGGATGTCTGAGCCTTTCTCTTTTAAGCACAAATGTGAAAGTTCTGTAAATTTGGCTTTTGGGCACACCAACACCCTGTGAGGTTTTCTCCCTTTTTTCTGTTGCTCTTTTGTGAAACTACCTGGAGAGGAATTACAAATAGAGTTTTTTAAGCATCTGCACAGCAGCATGTGTTCAAATACTATCAGTGTTGAAATGGCTGAGAAAAGGGGAAAAGGGCTCCACTGTACTTAGTAGCTAACTTCTTAGAAACAAAATGATTTGAAAAAGCAGAACAGTTCTTATTTTTCATTCAGATAGCACATAATGTCATGAATCCTGATTCCTGTTGCAAAAAGGTAGACCTTTTGCTGTGTAACAAAGTAGCTTATTAACATTCGATGTATTAAAATAATTACTTTTCTTTTTCCAGTAAGAGAAGCAAAAAAGGAGATAAAAATGGGAAGGGTCTGAGGCATTTTTCAATGAAAGTATGTGAGAAAGTTCAGCGTAAAGGAACAACTTCATACAACGAAGTCGCTGATGAGCTGGTGTCAGAATTCACAAATTCTAACAGCCACCTAGCCACAGACTCGGTAAGCAAATATGTGTTGAAATTTGTTATACCATTACAAAATTGTCAATCGTGGAATTCTGTCCCTTCTGTTTCTGCACTGTCCTGCCACACTCTGTACTTCTCACTTACTTAACTACTTCCCAACTATAAAGACACCCTCTGAAATTTAAAAATAGAGAATGAAAATTAAAAATTGAACTCCCGGTTAAATTACAAACAAAATAGAGAAGTCTGCCAAAAGAATTACCTTTAAAAAAGGCTACTCTTGTACCCACCATATGTGGTCTTGTCAGGCTTTTCAACTGTAACAGACTTGTGATGGGAATTTGCTGCACAAAAACTTCAAGAGGACCCGAAGCTTCTGTTTGTAACCAAACACGCTCCTGTGGTATCTGAGCAGTAACACAGCTGAAGGCATCAGGTTTTACTATCACCCTGACCCAAACCACCATGTCAGCTTCTTATCTTCTGTGTATCTATGAAGGATGTGTTCGGTCTTTTTTTCCTTTTTTTATTCTTTTGTTACTATTAATGCTGCATTGTTTTCTTAGCAGGCTTATGATCAGAAAAATATTAGACGGAGAGTTTATGATGCCCTTAATGTCCTGATGGCAATGAACATAATTTCAAAGGAGAAGAAGGAAATCAGATGGATCGGCCTTCCTACAAACTCAGCTCAGGAATGTCAGAATCTAGAGGTAAGGTGAGGTAAATGGGAAATTCTCTCTAGTTCACAGGTTGTGATGACGGAACTGTATGCTTTAGAAAAGGGGGGTTTTTCCTCAATTTGAACCTGATTGGTTTTCATTTGTGCACACTATGACAATACAAATTTTTCTGCTTGAATAAACTGAAGGGATATGTTTATGTATGCTTATTTAGTATACATTACATGAAGTATAAAAAAAACCTGTTTACCTTGCAAAAATGGACATTAATCAAATCAGGGATTAGTTGTAAGATTAAAGTCTGTAGTAGCCTGAATTAACTAGAAGAAAGTCAAAAGTATTTATAGTGCAGTTAGGCTTATAAAATGCTGTACATTTAAAAGGAGACCCAATTTTCTATTCATGTCTGTACTTGGAAATGCCATTCAGAGGAAGTTAAATTGAAAAATGATTCCTGCTAGGATATCAAATACTAGCTATGAACTGGCAGGGGAAAAAAACCCGAAGTTTTACTTATTGGTTATTTCCATTATTTTTCCAGCAGGCTAAGAGTTACCATGTTCTTGCTGGGATGCTGAAATTCATATGCACAAAATGTTGCTTGTCCTTCAGGCCAAATGCTCTATAAATAAAAAGCACAAGTTACTGTATTTGCTGCAGAGTGCTGTAATGACTTTCTGTAAATCCATCTTAATAGGTATTACATTTGTGATACTTGTGACATTAAATATCTTAAAAGGTGGGTGAGGTGTCTCTCCAGCAGAGAAAGATATTTTTTTTTTTTTGTGCAAGTTCATTTATATCAGTTGTCTTTCTAGATGTGGTAAGAAAAAAGCTTTTACTGTCCTTGTCTGTTACAGCAGCTTGGAAAGTACATCCACCCTAGGAGTATGCATATACTCAATCATTATGCCTCAGGATTCTTTCTAAAAAAACCAAAAAAGGATAAATCTACATTTTACATGTGTTAATATGAATGCATTATCTTCAGTATAGGTTACTGTAGGAATTGCTAGTATAGAACTTGAATCTCATTGTGTCATCTACAATGACAATGTGCTATTCACTGTTTCAGGCTCTCATTACATATGTGCAAAATGGAAGCCAGGCATATTTTCTTAAAATGTTGCTTCCTATGACATAATAGAAAATAAAGCTGCATTTTCATGGTGAGAAAATCAGAATTAATTTTGCTTTTAAAGCTGTATAAAGTGCCAACCCTTTTTACAGTGTAGATCTGTAATAAGATTACCAGTACAAAAAAGCTTATTATATAGAAACCATCTCTAAATTGTATCTGTACTGTTTCTTTGGTTTAAGAGTTATGTATTTGTCCCAGCAAAGAAAGTCATCTATGGTGGTCTGAAGGAAGAACTGTAAACATTAAAAGTGGCAGCTGGGAACCACCACAAAGCAACATTGTAAATAAAATTGAGGGGGATTACGCCAGATAAGTTTTAAAAGACTGCATCATTTAGTTTCAATAGTTAGAAAAAGTGAATTAAGAGTTTAATATTTTTGGGAGCAGCGATACAGTGCTGGCACCAGTAAGATGATGAGGAAAACCACCCTTTAAACATGATGACTACTGTCCAATTCTTCATTCTCTTTTTTTCATCCATTCTTCAGTCTTTTGCCCCAGAGCACTATTTAAAATACCACTGGTGGTATCTGCAGCATCAGTGGACATCCAGTACTACTGCTGTCCGAAGCACTGCGTATTTAGGTTGAAGATAGCTTTGTCCCATACACTGGCATTAACAGAACTGTTGCGAGAAATGGATTCTGTGCTCATGCAGAAAATGTTACCTTTATTGATGAAATCTTGATCAAGTCTCAAATGAGCAGTCCAAACAAAAAGTGAAGGTCACTGGAAAGATGCAGGTGATGATCCTGAGCTCAGTCTCTGCACATTTACATCTAGTAGCTTGCAGCTCGGAGAACAGTGGAAGGGACATGCACAATTCCAAAAGAGTGGAGGGTGGGAGGGGGAAAAAAAGCCCTGAAACCCAAAGCGCCCCCTCAAGTGTTTTGTTTGGTGCTGATCGACACTCAGTGCACAGTACAAAAGAAGAGGAATAGGTGGGGAAATATATGGTCCCTTGTAAAATTGATTCTTTACTGGAGTTAAAGTTATTGACAAAGAAAGAAATTACAGTTTGTCAGACCTGTTTTATGGAGAAACTCTTTGGACTATGCGATTAGTCTCTTTGAAAAAGAAAAAAATAAACAGCAGATGGGTAGGGCTGAAAAGACTTTTGCAATTTACTTACCATGCCATGGTTTTGCCACCATTTACAAAGATAGCATGGATTTTTGGCGCGGTGCTAGCACACTGATGTAGCTCTAAAACCTGTTTGGTTTGGTACAGTGGAACAGACAAGGTAACTAAGTAAATGCATTTACATTTATATTTTTAGATAGAAAAACAAAGGCGGATTGAAAGGATAAAACAGAAGCGAGCCCAACTACAGGAACTGCTGCTGCAGGTATATTTAATTTTTTTTGCTATATTATCAAGCGCAAATCTAACATGTTAGAACTTCTGAAGTCCTTTCTAGATTTATTTAGCAGCTGTGATACACTAGGGAGAAAAGCTTCATGCTTGTGACCTTTCAGCATTCTAGTAGGGGGACCTCTTACCCTCACTTAGTGGTTCATTTTTACCTACTGTAAAACAGCGTGGTGCTGCACCTGTGTGCCACAAGCTTTTGTAAGCGTTCTGCTGAAGCTTTGTGTAATGTTAGTAGGAATTGGAACAACTCCCTAGTCCCCCCTGTTGACTCTTAAGTCCCCCAGAGTTGCCTTCTCTGAGTAGTTCTTAACAGAAAATTTCTCTTTGATTCTAAGCTATGGAATTTACCACTGATCAATGTGTACAGAATTGTTTTGGGGGAGACAGACATTTCTGGATCTTAAGAGTGGAAGGCTGGCAAATCCAACACTTTTGCATTCTGACATGCATCTTGGAGATGCCTTGAGTTTTGGCTTTGATTATAAGCAGAGATGCATTTGAAATGTATTTCTGCAAAGTAACATTTTTTAAATACAGTTAGAAGCACTTTTAAGTGTTTTGGTCTCTGCAGACTTTCAGCAATTTAAATGCAATCAATCTTTTTTGCAAGGTTTTAGGCAATAAAAGGCTGTGGTTTTTTCTCAGTGCAGCTATTTTGATACAGTTTTCTTGTAATTAGTTATGCACTGAAACTTGTAAATATCTGATGCGTCTCCTTTTTTATCAGCAAAACCTGTTCTTCTACTGAGGGCACAATTTTGATTCTATCTGTCTAACCTAATAAATTAGTAGCTCCTCTAAAAGTAACATGAAATTATCCTGGTGACAATGAGACAACTCAGGCTCTCCTAACTGAAAATGACATAGTTGCACTCCCTTACTATCTACAACTGCCATTATTTTCTTGATTATGTTCATTGTCAAATGGTTTACCAGTCCTTTGGGATTCTGTCTGTCTGTCTCCCCCTTAAGTAGAATAAGTAGTGCCTCAAAGTAGGTAAGTGCACTGACTTCCAGTCCCTCAAATAACATTTCCTAAAAGCACGTATTTTCACACATATGCGGTCAGAGGTAAGAATTCAGTAGAGAGCGAGTGGTGTCACAAATGGCACCTGTTAAAAAACTTGTAGAGGAGAATTTCAAAACTGACTGTTTTGAGAGAAAGAGGAGGGTGATGGATGAGAAGTGGAAGAGAATATAGATCATAGAAATATAGATCATGTTAACTTTTGTTTCAGTGTAACTAGCTCCTAGTCTGAGGTAATTCTGCATATAAAATAATAGAGGAGACCTCTTACTGCATTGTCTTTTCAAAAGGAACAGGGAACCATTCTCCACCAAGCCTTATGGCTCCTTGTTTCTCCTCCAGGGATGGGGGGGGGCGGCGTAGCCATTGGGATATTTGTGTAACTTCCATTCCTGGTAAACTTCACTAGTGCAAAGAGGAAGCTGAGCCACAACTTACCTTTTGACAGAAAATTACTGGAGGTATTGAGAGTTGGTAAAAAAGAGCTATGAAGTTCCACTTCCAGGAAACACTGATGCCTGCTCTTCTATCATCAGTGATCATTTTTTCTTTCTTTCTACAGCAAATAGCGTTCAAAAACTTGGTACAAAGAAATCAGCAAAATGAACAACAAAATCAAGGCCCTCCAGCTTTGAACTCAACAATACAGCTGCCTTTCTTAATAGTCAACACTAGCAAAAGAACAGTTATAGACTGCAGCATATCAAGTGATAAGTGAGTGTCAATTTTTAGAATTCTGTTATATTTGTGGACTGGAATTTTTCTTTGAACAAATGAGAGAAGTTTTTCTAGTTTACTAAAAGTAATTGTGTGTTTAAGTTTGCTACTGTCATTTCAGGGGGGTGTTTTGGGGTTATTTTTAATATTTAATGCAACCACAGTAGTAATAGGAATAAATTTTTCAGTATTGCTTTACAACCGCTAGTTAAAACAGGCTGACTTTCACTGTTGTAAACGGCACTTCAGACTGACATTTCAAAGCGCATTCACTGCACAGGAGAAATAACTGTATGAATGAAACTATGTGCTAGGACAGCACTAGCTGTTAATGAAGCCATGTGGCAGTGCTGCTGAATTGTTATTCCTAGTATGCCATAAATGTATTTAGTTAGAAGCACAAGGTGATCCATGTAACACGGAAATAACAGCCTAAAGGTGATAACAACAACTTTGAAAGTGTCTTTTAATAGCAAAAAGGTTGCACCTAGCTCTAAAGGAAAAACCTGAAATTATATAGAGATTTGAAATATTGTGTTTGTAAGCAGACTGCTATAGTTGCAATCTTACATTAATCTCAAAATCTTCCACTTGCGTACTTCTGGGTGCTTATGCTCTTCATCTTGTGAAAGTATGGCTGAAGGTATGAGGTACTGTTATGGTAACTGTTACTCAGATCACAAGTAGTTTATTAGCTGAAAATAGCTGGCTTTGCTTTAATACTGTGTATTACAGATTTCACTCTGTGGTATGCAAATCCTGTATTGAACTTAAAGTCAGATAAAGTGCAGCAAAAATAGACAGTCTCTAGCAACCTAAGCACCAACATGCAAAAATCCAATACTATGAAAAGTAGAATTTTTGTGGAAAATTGGACTGAAGTCCAGTACATTCTGTGACAAAACTTTTTGAATACTCCCATCAGCACTGTAGTTTAGCAAGTTGGGAATTTGAGGATCAATATTAATTTAGCTTAACTACACCCTTATTTTATAGGCATACTATACAGTTCTTACTGCACTTCTAAACAGCGCTCTGTATTTAGGTTTGACGTCATTAAAAAGTTGAACGATTTCATACTGAAACTTTAGAATTGTCGCTTTGAAGTTGTCAGATTAATCTGGCATTTGGGAGCTGGAGAAGTATAACACGCTTCTACAATCCCAAACTGTAAGAAAACACTACTACTAAAAATGAGCACACCAGAATTATTCAAGCTGTTGACTCTCAAGTTTATTTACCCCAGCTTCAATATTACTGTCATCTGGAGATGATTAAGTTACAATCCAAATTAAACAGGCTTTCCACTAGGGTTATTATTTGTTCGACTGATTAATGGCAACAGCAGTATGTAGATAAACAGTGCCAGAAACTGCCAGTGTTTAAACCACTGCTACATGGATCTGCTAAATAAGGCAGTTGGTGAAAGTGGTCACTCAGTTTGAAGAATCCAGATTCTGTAGTTTATTCGAGAATATCTGTGCTGCCTAACCCAGAATGACGGTACTGGTCACTTTGAGTGCCTGCCCTTCACTGGGCTTCAACCTCAGTTACAACCCCCTGTTTAAAGGCTTCCATTTTTCTTTCTTTTCCCAAATAACATTTATATAAAGCATTGGTTGGTTGGTATTTATGATGAAACAGCAGGCGATGTTAGAAAGTCCAGTGAACAGATAAGCTTGCAGCATTAGCTACTCAAAACTGTATTTACACAGGATTTTCTAAAAGAAAATAATTGCTTGGAAAAATGATACGTATAGGGGGGTTTTAGCATCATGAGCAACATAAGTTTGTGTCTTCTAAACTTTCTCCTATGCAAGAACAGGCTTCATCTAGCCAAAACAGAATGAAATTTCTGACACATAAAAGAAAGGTTATTGGGAAGTTTTGTTTAGAGTTTGAGAAGACAGGTGGGTGCCAAGCAGCACATTGGGAATGACATTTCTGAAGCTGCAGTAGAGAAAAGCACAGTCTTCAGATAAAAAGGACGAAGTTAAAAATTATGTTGAAAAGATCAGGCACCTGGACAAGTAAGGCCCACTGTTTAAATGGACAGGAAAAATGTATTTTGTGTATATGCTGCTTTTATAGAAATGCCGTAGGTCTTAGGAAAAAGAAAAAAAGGAACCAGAATACCTAGTTTTCAACAAGCATTCGGACACAACAGATGTATCAGAAACTTGGAAATTTAGAACATCTCTGTTCTAGTAGGAGATGCAGAAGATTTTGCCGCCATTGGAGATAGCAAAATGTGAAATAGAGAAAATGTGTAGGAGATAGGCTCTTGTACCCTTAGAAAAAGAATTGCCTGCAAGAGTAGGAAATCCAGATTAAATTCATTGTTGATCAGATTTGCACCTACCATGGGAAAGGGCCAGGAACTGTACCTAAACTCTGCACACACGATATTGGGTTCTGGACCGAGCTTTTAGCACTGAATACAAGGTGGCAGCCCAGTAGATCCTTCTGTGAGAACAAAAGTTGATTTCTCAGTAACAGCCAGAAGCATGCTGAGAATTATTTAGGAAAACAGTAAGGAATAGAATGTAAACCTAGATGTGCATAGTGCTTTTGTATCTCTTGTTCTTGGAAGAAGTGTAGCATAACCAGGAGAGACAGGAGGGCAGCTAGAACAAATGAAGTTATGAAAAGGCTTTCGCCGAAGGGACAGACTCTTTGCCCTAGAAAAGGGGACATTGGATTCACAGGTGTCTGTAAAATTATGGATGATGTGGAGTGTGTGTAGAGAACAGCTGTACACAGTTGTTTATTAAAGTTAAAATTAGGAGACAGTAAGAGAAGGTACCAAGTGACAGGTTTTAGACTAAAAGAGTGTGTTTTTCTAACAAGTTAGTCTGCACAAATCTTAAAGTGTTTGATGTTATTCATGCCCAAAGTTCACCTAAGTTCAAAAGGGTCATGCCAAGTCCCTGAAAAAAAAACATCCTCAAATGGATACTAAAAGCAAAGGCAGAAGGACTTCCTATGTCAGAGGCCGCAGGTTGCTAGAAGCTACACGGGAGAAATACTACCGTAAGTTTCTTTGTTTGGAAACTTGCTGGGGGGGGGGAAAGGAGTTATCCTCCTTTCTAACTTCCAGTATTTGACCACAACACATGGGAGGAGAAATACAGAGCTATCAATAAACACAGCCTTTAATCCTGTATCATAAAAACTGAATTCAGTTATTACTTAGTTACTACACAGCTTGCTTGTAGTAACTTGGTACGACGCTGGTCTCCCATCCCCTGTTTGTGTGACTTTAGCTGCACCAGTCTAGGTAGCAGGAATGTAATTGTACCAATTAAAGGTATAGCGGCACATCTGGGTTTTTTGCCTTTTAATGCAGTTATGCTTAAATAAATATCAGTGCATAAACAGTAGGGTTTACAAGTAATACCATATGAGTCACAAAAGCAATTATGCCTGGAACTGACAGTTACACCTAGTACAAAGCATGTAAGATGACTAGATTAACATCTTGTGTACAGGCACAAAAGACATGACTTCTCCAAACTCACTGGATCCAGGTATAAGAAAACGAATGTTAAAAAGAAAAAACTGTCAAGAAAATCCACATGTGACAGGAGCTTGGAGAGCTAACGGAAGACCCACCACTGAGTTATCTTTTAAAGATCCTCTCTCCTGGATGGGTTGTTTTTCCATGGATAAAGGTTTTGTCTGCAGAAAATGGGGTACTGGGAACTAGCCTTGTCAGTGCTGTCCAGGCTTTTAATAGCCTGCGGTCATAACATAAGGCTAGTCTTGATGCCCAGGCTTTTCTAAAAGCTATCTTAAGCTTATATCGCTGTTTCTATATGCAATGAAAAACATTTTGAGAGTCCTGCAGCAGAAATGGCAGGTTGTGAATATACAGGACTGAACAGACTGCTTTGCTAGCTGCATCCAAATGCATCCAAAAAAGCAAAATTATACCAAGGTAAATAGGTCAGTTCACAGGAGGAGTGTTGCACATTAGAATAGAAAGTGAAATGTAAAAGAAGCAAAACCAAAATAGTTGTTTTGGTGACAGGGCTGCAGGTGACCTTTAAAAGTATTGGATTTAGTACAAGGGAAGGTTGACGTTTAATAAGGCCTCCCTCTTCCCCTTTGAATCTGTTTAATGAAGAGAAAATTCTAGGCTTTCTCCCTGTAGTGGTAAAGCTACTTTAATTGAGAAAGTGCCATTTTAAACAAAAGAGAAAAAGAATTTGTTGCACTTTTTTCCCCTTAAGGACCCTTACAGATAATTAAGAATCTAGACACCTACCTTAGTGCCCACCAAAAAAAACACCCAAGGGAGAATAGGCAAAAAAAGCATAGCTGTGCACTTTTCAAAACCATCTCTCCTTTTTTTTACATGCAGATTTGAATACCTCTTTAATTTTGATAACACTTTTGAGATTCATGATGACAGTGAGGTGCTGAGGAGAATGGGAATGTCGTTTGGGCTTGAGGCAGGCAAATGCTCAGCTGAGGACCTAAGAACTGCAAAATCACTGGTGCCAAAAGCTTTAGAAAGCTACATTACAGGTAAGTCAGATGTTTAAATACTGTTTCCGATCAAATTCGTAACATTAGTTAACTGAAGCAAATGTAATGATATTAACCTACACAGGTATGTAACATTTGAAGTTTTATGGTAGCTAGTTATTTTGGTACATAAACCAGTTGTTTTACAGTTAAATTTGGAAGGTTTATCATAGTTGTCCCGTAAACTTAATTCACACATTCATAACAACAAACTTCAAGCGAGCTGCGTTACAAAGAAATTATTCCTTAAATAACTAAATTGACACCAAGAACTGTGGATATATGGAGGAGCAAACTGGAAGAAGGCAGCAGTCCTCAAATTGATGAGAAAAAGGAAAGAAAGAGCATCTTGAACTGTTTGAGTGTAATGTGTATGTGACCCGCAGGCCAGCAAGTGCCGTCTGAGAACTGAGGTTCTCTAATGCAAGAGGCTTCCAAGAGTTTTCCTCCCCTAGTCAGACTGTTTGGACAGGTCACACTTAAATAGGCTCAAACCAAGAACTCCTTCAGTGTTGCATCACTGGACTAGGAGCTGTTAAAATTTGTAGTCACTTCCTTCTAGTTCTTGTCAGACTGCATTCTTCTTGCTCTACCTAAAGCTTAAACGTAGCCCAGCATTTTTTCAAGTTGCTTGAGGGACTTGATTTGTTCCTTGCAGGTATTCAACTAAAAATTATTTATCACATGATTTACCACCAATGTAAAGTGGGCAAAGGAACAGAACCTGCATCCTTTAATAATGTTGCAGTGTTCAGCTTAACTGCTCCTATGTATCGAGGAGCAAACTAAAATATTTATTTCATTTTAAACCTGCATTAATTTATCTTCAGAGAATAGGGTTTCTTTACATTTGCAAAAAAACCTGTGTCATTACGCTATTTAATGAATAACACCAGCTTTTAATGATTAAGCAATAAAACTACATGTTTAGACTAGTGATTAGTAGTTCGTTTTAGTTTTGAAAAAAATCAGTCACGCCAGTGTACTGCTGGGGGTGGGGGGTTGAAATATTAAAGGCAAAACCACCATGATGTTCCTCCACAAGTGAGAAACAAGCAGTACTCTGTTTCAAAGAAATGAAACAGAAAACAACAGATTCTGAGATAGCATATTCTTAAAGAATGTTGTGATTAGAGTTACTGCCCTAGGAGCAGACCAGCAGCCAGAAACCTGTCTAGAATTTGCACTGAAGTAATGTACTCTTCAGACATGGGTTATGTTCAGCTGTTTCAGCCTCTGAAAAAAAAGATTCCAGAAGTGTTTTTACTGGAGTATGTACATTCATTTTAAAGGTTTCTTTTATCTGCTTGCTACTTAATTGCACAACAGAAATCTACAGTTTAAGAGTACAAATTGCATAGCAGGGGTTTCTAATAGCAGTAACTGACAAATAAGGGAAACAGATTTAAATGTTTTGCACAATACTTGAGAAGCCAGCATTTGTCTGATGATGTGTTTTTGGTGAAGCATAACTTCCCATTTTAACCTTGGCAGGCTTTAGACATTATTTCTTGCGCTGCAAGAGTAGTGAAATGGAAGGCTCATCACTGGTTTCTAGACTTCATGGTTACTGCCATACCTCTTGTGACGGCACTTTTAAATACATTGGCTTCAATTACCACTATACAAGAAAAGCAAATCAAGGTCTCTTATTTATTCACCGAGTAAGTTTATTACAATCAAGATTAAAGTTTTCCCACACTAGCTGACTCCACAGACTCAACTGCAGTAGAAACCAGTCCTGTTCTCATATGTCTTAAGTCAGTCATTTCCCATACAATGTTAGTTTGACCTTAGCCTGCTCATCTTATTTTTTTCAGATGCTTACTGACTTCCTAATGCTAACATTAGCTTGTACTGTAATGCTTGCTAATAGAACTGGAGGAGCAGTTGGAAGAATCCAAGTCTAAACCAGTTCACTGGAAGAAATCTAGAACTGACAAAAACGCAAAAAAACCCAGACTGAGACAAGCGTGAACCTTTGTAGAACCACATCCAAAGTAATATACTGTGCCTTTTAAACCACGCACATACTACAGGCCATTAACAAAAAACCAAGTCCTGCCTTCGTCAGTGGCGTCCTGACTCCTAGAAATAAGACTACAGATAAAAAAAGAAGGCAACAGAAGTTCTGAGGCTCTAATAGTTGTGCTAACACCATCCCACTTGTATGCACCCCAGTGAAACACTGGGCAGAGAAAATGGTGTGGTTTAGGACCTCTAGATTACACTTTTTTCTTCCCTGCATGAAGAAGTGCTCTGCTATCTACCTGTATAACAAGCCCGGGCTGGAATTGGAACCGGAGATACACAAATACCCACTGAATGAATGAGCTTGTTCAGCTAGCAACAGTAATCCTAGGCAGCACTTTTAATTTGCATTAACTACTAAAGGTTATTGAGGGTATTCCCCTTACAGCCTTCTCAGGTAAATGACAGATTCTACCAAGTTTATCTGCTGCACGATATGCCTAGTTCAGAGTAAGGATGCCACGCTTATGCTGAGCTGTACCACCTCGGGAAGGTTTTTCCAAGATGCTTTCCCTGGTTCGTAAGCGTAGCTATTAGTAATTTATCTACTCTGCTAGCAGTAGTAATTTTTTAACTGTAGGCAGACTTCTATTTTGATAGTCCTTTCCAGATAGGAAATGGCTTCTTAAACTCATCTTTCACTAACTTCCTCTTTTTCCTTGCTCCTCAGAGCCCAACTGGAGAAGAGAATTTTGAAATCTAAGGCAATGAAAGTACAAGGCAGGGATATGCATCTGTGAACCTTCCTTCTGCCTCATGTGTAAACGCTGTACTTTACCTCCCATTGCTCTTCAAGAAGAAAAGCTAACTAGCAACATGTTATCCCAAAATGTTAATAGAACACCAGACTACTAGCAGTCACTTGTTATTCTTCTGGAATATTAAGCATGTACATACAGGTATACCCTTTCAAAGGACCAGGAAACAACACTGTGATACATCCCTAATCCACTTTATTAGCCTAAATACGATGCAGTCATTCCAAATGGTTTGGCCTCCTTGTGCAAAGACAAGAAGGGACTGTCAGAACATGTTCTCTGTAGAAAGAAGCCTGCATTTAGGGCATTCTTAATGAAAGCCGTCCAGCTATGTCCATACGTAGCTATTCTCATCTATTCTATCCTCATAGATCACCCCGAAGCTGCCATTTATTCATGTTTTCTGTCATGTTCCAAAGACTGCGCGCAGGAACGTCAACCTTGCCAGCCTTGCTTTGCAACATGCCATTTATATACCTTGCTGCTAACAGATCTCCACAGCACAAAAGGTAGTTTGTGGATCCCAGCAGATGGTGAGCCTATGTCTGTGATGGCTGTGACAGCCTGCTTAAAACAGTCCCTGTGCTACGCAGTACTGCCCCATCTCCAGGAGCCAAAGCTTAACAAGAATACAGAAGGACAGATGAGAAAGCATATGTAACACACGTGTCTGGTTATTCCTTTTACCTGCTGCTAGAGAACAATGCTAGATAAAATGTGAATAGTACAATCCCGTTTTACTGCCATTGTGCTGTGCAGAACAGAGGTTTGGTTAGACACAGAAAATAATCTGCAGTGTGAAATCTCTTCAGAGGGAAAAGTTTCATAGAAATAACCACAGTTCCGAGTGTGAGGGAGTGCAAGGTTTGAGGGCATCCACAAACACTGGGTTCTATATGTGTGTGTATATACATAAAATTTCATCTTGACTGAACAGGACACATCTACAGTATAAAATCAACTTAAGCTACTGTTACCTTCTCTTCTAAACTAAACCAAGGGATCCTAACTGCAAAGAGAATGCAAAGTTTTAAGATTGCAAAAGTAAGAAGAAATTCACATAACCATCATAAATACAATTATGCTTTCTTCTAGATATGTCTGCGGGATTTTCATGGATAAACCAAGGGTTACTTTCAAGTTCAGCACAAGCAGTTTCACATTTAGAAGTAGCAGGAGGCACTTCTGATGCTAAATCAAGGTAAATAAAATACTTTTTTATTCAGAGACAAGCAATATATGCTTGTGGTACTTTCAGTAACCTCACTTTCATATCATTTACATGCAGGAAAAGAGATGTTTTCTGTTACAGTTGATTTTTGATTGTGAAAAAATCTCTACTCTGTCTTCCTTGATGATTATACTTGAAAGGTCAAATCAACATGCTTTGAATTTTGAGCATACTAGCTATTTTGTATCTATGTTTCAAAATGATAGAATCACTTTCAAGCCCTTATTATAAGAACAGAGTTTTCCTGATTAACCTTACAGTCCATGCCCAGGCAGGAATTTAAGGAGGTAATTACATGTGAAAAAAAGCCTGATAATACTTCTGAAGAACGCAAAAGAATGTTTGGTCTGAATGTGCTACTGCTTAAGCTCTCATGAAAGTTTAGTCCATACAGTCTAAGACAATTTTGAATTAAAACCCAAACAAACAAAACCCAAAAAACCTCAACCACCACAACAAAAGCCCAACCCAAAAAACCACCTCAACAACCATACTTTCCTTGGAGGTTACCTGTACCTTAAAAAATGGAAAGAGGGATTATTCTGGAACAGGTTCTTCCTCATGGCATTTAATAGCCTAATTTCATATTGCAAACATGTCTGTATATTGACAAAACTGTGATGGATTTATTCTTGTTTAAGCTTTCTTTGGTTTGAGCAATTCTGCTAGTTGGTTATGAAAAAAAAAAAAGCCACCCAATAGTCTTTACTATGTGACTTCCCAGTATTTTAGCAGTTTTCGTAATTATTAGCTGTATTTAATTTAAAGCTTTTGGTTTTTTCCTTGTCGGTAGCATTTCTTTAACTAAAAGAAAAGCTGAAGCAAAAAAAAAAAGCTTAAAACTTTATGAAAAATCCTCTAAACTTGAACATTTCTGTTGTTTTGATAGTGAGAATCCAGGGTTGTGTTTGGATGCTGAAGTGGCCTTAGCAACCGGGCAGTTTCTTGCCCCTAGCAGTCAGGAGTCCAGCAGTGCAACATCACGCTACTCTGAATCACGAGGAGAAACTCCATGCTCATTCAATGACGAAGATGAAGAGGATGAAGACGAGGATTCTTCCTCCCCAGAATAAGGACAGTAGAAAACAGAGTATACAAATGCTGCTCAGATATTCTTAATGGGAGCTCCTGTTTAAATTTTACGAAGTTTCTTGCCTTGGTTTGCACTGTGTTCAGTGAAGCAAAATGAATGCTCCAAAACAAATTCATCCACAGCTGAAATTGAAAATGTTTTGTAACTGAACACAGAGTGTCATGCAGACACACAGTGAAGTGGGTTTTATCAGCTATAACCAAGGAAAAGAACAAAGTCCCTGGAGATTTGGCAAAGTAAACATCAAGTTCACATCTTCTATCTTGGGACATTCTGTCTCAAGTCTCTGTCTTCCCCTTATCTTTACCAGATGGAGAAGAAAACAGTCAGTCAACAAATGCCACTTCTTGCATTGTCTTTTGGCTGTGCTACCTTTACAAAAAGGGGGAAAGAGAGCACATGCAAATGCGCTAAAATAGCTATTTAAAACTATCTTATATGAAAATTGTTCTGGGGAAAAGGGGCTGTTAGAATGTTTTCTTTTTTCTGTTCAACTTGCTGTATAGAAGATTCTTAAAGTTAATATAAATTGCAAGTGATTAAATGAATCTTGAAACAGTTTAAATCCACTTTAGATACTCTAAAAGTAACATTAGTATGTCTCTTTTGAAAGGTTCATATGTTCGTTTATACTGCAGACCTAATTTATTATAAATAAGTGATTATTCTTAGCCATTATTAAACAGTCAGGATAAAAACAGCAGTATTCTCTGCACCAGCTTTTTTCAAGGAAAAAAAATTTTAAAATAGTATTTCTAGATTACAGTGTATCCAGTATAGCTTCTCCATTACTTTATAATCCCTTTGATTTTATAGCATCTGCTGTGTTTTTTTTAAAAAGGCCTCTATGTTGAAGATCTCAGGCAGCATGTTTTCAAGGCAGTATTTTCAAATTCAGGGTGGGCAGGTCACGTAACTTTTAAAGTCGTACGTTGAGGTTCTTAGGTAAAGAAATTAAATTTCAACAATACATCACTTAGTGTTTTGCATTCTAGTCAGCTTGGATTATGACAGACTAACTTCTGTTGCACTCACCTTAATGCACCTTTGAAAACAGTAGTGTCAAACCACTTAATTTTTAGCTGAAGTTACTCGACATGGATCCCATTTGAACTGTTAAATCTGACTTGCAACAGGAGGCTCCGTGTTCTGTACTTAACATCACACTCAATCACAAAGACCTTTTTAAAAAAAAACTGCGTAACAGAACAAAAAACACTGTAGAGATGCTCCCCATGGTGTTCTAACATCTAGTATTTCAACTATTTTTGAAGTCAACTATTTTTAATTAGATAAATCCAGTTTTAAATAGTGTTACTTCTTTTTAGTTTTTATACTGTATGTAAATAGTTGACCTCTTTCTAAGTACCAGTGTATTAGCTGTCAGAGCTCAGTGACGTTGGCTCTGTTACTTAGTTACGAGGTTAGGCAGCTTGTCATACTGTTACTCGCTTGAGCGGTGGCAGCAGACTGTGTCCCTTGACTCTGTGACCATTACCCTAGCACAGCGTGGGGCATGTCCACATGATCTTTTACAGCCAAACCTGCTGTCAAGCCAACAACATCCAAAATTGCCAAGCCTGAGCCAGTGAGATAAACTGAGGCTCCAGCTGAAAAGCTGCCTGGCTGTTGTACAGGAGTTAGTTGGTTAGCACGTGACTAGCTACGCCCAGGACAGGTAAAACTGCGAGGAGCATACAAGCACACCTGCATGTTTGCATTAAAAATTAAAGCATCTAGATAAGAAGCTTCTCATAGACAGTCTGAAGTCCTGCATTTGAGGTACAGTTAGGGCAGCACTGTTATTTATATATAGCTCTTGACTGAGCAAGTTGAGCTGTCTGGCAACAAATGAGCTGCAAATGCAGAAATGAAAGTAATTCTTACATGCCTACCATGTCACTCACCCTCTGGCAAGACTGTTAAGGCTGTCCTGTGCTCATGGCTCACAGGCAACAGCAAACTTGAGGGATTTACACCACCTCACTTCAACCAAATCTGTAACACTACCTCTATATGAAGAAAAGCTTTACACATACACATAATATTCTCACTGAGAGAATCAATGCACTTGATTGCAGATGCTCACTTTTGAAATAAGGTAACAGCTAGTCCAGGCATATTACTATGGAATTGTCAGCTTCGTGAATGACATTTCAAATAAACAGATGATTGCTTTTATTCTTAAAAACCCATTGGTTTTTTTCAGAAACCGTCCCGTCAGTCTGCTTTCTCTGGAGAGGACAGATCAAAGATACCTAGTCTTCTATGCAGGATCCTAAGGAAGTCTTATTAAAGATGGAAACGTTTCCTGAAGTAGTTATTCCCTTCCCCCCCAATACATTAGGAGCACATTTAACTTCGCACTTTCTTCACATTTCCCACTCAAGACATGCATAAAAAGAAAAACCAGGAGAACGCAAAACAGTTCCTAAGGAGGAGCACTTTGAAATATAAGAACCTGGCAAAAAAAGGCTTCCTGCCTAGAAATGGAATGTATTTTATTAGCAGTCACTGTGCTTTCTGCTTTACAGGAGGAAGATCTTCAGTGATATCTTCCTTCCGTTGATGTCCATACCCTTCAAAGCAGCAGACTGCACAGCTACTTGCTTCCTGCCAAACTTCAAGATACAGACTTTAAAAAAAAAAACAAAAACCCAAACCACAGCCCTAGAAGCACATAACATTTATTTGGGCAGTTGAACCGAGACTTTAAAAGTTAATTTTCCCAAACTAGTTGAATACAAAACAAGTTAGAACATTTAGAAGAGACTTCAAAAGGAAATTCTTTCCTTAGGATTCTTTGTGCCCAGTTCCAGTTGAGGATGAAGTTCAACTACAGCACTGCAGTCTTGCGGTTACAGTAATGTCTGGGAACCAGGAGAAGTTTGGGCCTTCTCCAGCCACAGTCACCCATGTATGGTCTCAGGCAAGCCCTTCAATCATTTTTGTTGATCTTAGCTGACATTTAAAAAAACCAGACTCCCACACTCCCCTGCAACAAAACAGGTAAATGCAGGACCTCACAAAATGCAGCTGTTGCATCTGAACTGAGCTCTGAGCAATTCTGAGTAATAACTTTAGGAATATTAAGCAACCGCACAGCTCCCAGTAAGCTAATGGCAGTACTTGCGCTCAGTTGCTCCAACATGCAGGCCTGTCCTTCCCTCCCTCTGAAAGCCAGCAGCGGATTATTTTCCAGAATAAAATGGTCATTAGCAAGACTGGTTTTCCCATTTTCCATTCAGTTACCATCATCCTCTCCTGTCTCGTGCAATACTCTTGACATTCGTCAATACGAAACAAGTAGCAACTGGTACTAGATGGGATCTCTTGTAAGACAAAGTTAATGTTTGAACTTTCACGCAAAGTCTATTTAAGATAAGTGATGTGTCTTGGAACACTGTTTCTTGGTTATACATTCAGAAGGCACTTGGTTGCAAGCAATATATAGTGCTGTGTGTAAACGCCTTTATATATACTGCAGTAAACAGCTTTATTTCTGGACTTACTTTATGGTGCTTCAGAAATCTAAATTTGACTTAGAAAAATTTGTCAGCATCGCAGACTAGATAGAGAAATATGAGTGGGAGACAGCGTTTTTCTATTGCGTAGAAATCTGTCCTAATGTCTGTGGACTTGGGTTTTTAAAACTGTATTAAAGCGTGCCAGTCTCCTCATTTCAACACTGGAACTAATGGCAACAATGCACCTAATCTAAGAAAGTGTGTATACTTAAGTAGACTAAAGTAAATAATACCAGTTTAACCGAAGGTGTGATTTTAACTAACTTCATTAAACCTTGTACGAGCCACAGCTGTAGATACTTCCATTTTGTTTAAGGCTTTTGTTTAGTTTTTTGAACTACGGCTTGCAGATAACTCCTAATCCTTTTGAGCAGCTGGAAATTGCTGAGTATACAGAATACCCACAGAAGGACTTGTGCTGGTCAACTAAGTCAACCTGCAGTGACATTATATAAAAAGGCCTAATAAAAAAAGAAACTATTAAAATTTGGTTAAGAAAAACAAAACCCTCGAGTTCATACATAAAACGATGCTTAAATTTAGAATTCAGTAGTTAAGGTTTTAAATGTCAAGTGCTCTTTATTCTGACCACAGTCACCATTTTAATTCAAGAGTATGACTGAAACTTAATCACATTTGAACACGGGCAATACTAATTTTTATCATTAATAAGCTTTTTTCAGCTGAAAATAATCCACACAGTTTATTGAGAAGACTTTTCTTTTAGTAAGTTAAAGATGTTTGGATTTTGGATTCATTTAAAAAAAAAACCCTAGTAACCACAGGGTATAGTATATAGTAAACAAACCAAACCAAGTTATGACCCACCTAAATTTATATCTTTTCATTACAAGAGTCTCTCAGTTACTCATGAATAACTAATTTAAATAACCAGGTATAATGAAGCTGGGGAAAGACTATATGAGCTTTTCACATTTTTTGATTTAAAAAAATCAGTAATAACAGTCATACTTTGAGGTGACATCCTTCTGCTTACTACAAGCTTAATTACAGAAATGCTGCAGTTCACTTACTCCAAGGCCTCGGTTACTTTTACAGCTGAAGGCATCTCAACCCTCAGCCCTGGGAACGGTGCCACGTGCAGCACTATAGAAGAACAAGGAAGATGCTAAGGACTCTTGCTCTGTTTATTGAGTTTTTGTTTTTTAAAATATGTCACTTCTAGAAATAGGTCAGAATTCAGGAACTAATACTCATATAAATCATTCGTAATTTCTGATTATTACACCTACCCTTGCAAGCATGTTAACAGCTCTAAATACTTAATTTTCTGCTGACAAGTATCCACATAACCAAATCCTGATACCATGAGACTTCCTGAAACACTCATTCCTTAGACTTAACCAGGTTCTGAAATCAGATTCTCTCTTTCATGTTTAGCTGTCAGAATTTAGTCTGGTGATTTTTTTTAAGAGGCTGTGTAAGCAACTTCTCTCCCCTAGACCCAGGTATATTGCCAAAAAAATCCCCACAACAAACATTACTCACAGTTCATTCCCTCTGCTAACTATTACCATCCTTCCAAGTCACTGTAGCGGCTCATTCAAGCACTAAACCTCTTTAGTAGATTTGGTTGCACTAACGCAGAAATTAAGTGGATCTCCCTGAATTTTCCTAGGAAAACACCAGCTGAATCACAACCCATCACACAAATTTCTGGCACATTCCCTTGTCTTTAAAGCCAGGCTGTATATATGAAAAATACTTCAGAGAAGTACATGCATATGTTATGACACTGTATCTGACAAGCACCTACTATGAAAAAAATTAATCCTACTTCGGACAAACCTGTAAGAACTAGCTCATTCCTCGGGTCCTTGGCTGCAAATCATGCCCCAGGAGCAAGGCACCAACCTTTGTGTTTGCATAGCCGACATCACATGAGAAGTAACTAGCCAGCAAGTACAGGCAGAGTTTGTACAGCAGTACATGTCTGCTGGCGCTGCCCAGACGATCTGGCAATAGATCAGTCCCTGGGCAAGTGGGTAATGCCGATGCACGCATCCGCCAGTGGCATGCGGTCACCGCAACATGCCGTGTACGATAAAAAAGGCAGGTCCATCTGTCCCCCTGCTACAGGAGCACTTCTCAGTATCCACTAGATTCTGCATGGAAGGAAGTTGCAGAGACACTTCCTTTTTGTTCAAAGTGCAGAAAGCACTTGAAAGACCATCAATTTTTCAATTAAATAGGACTTTTCTTTTTTTGTTTTTCTTAAATTAAGAATGAGGCCAGTCATGGACAAAAGCTATTTTATGACCTCTTTCAATGCTGAACTGAAAGGAGGGCACTGACAAATCCAATTTATGAGGATGCTGGCTATATAGGATTTGAAGTTTTAATTAATTAATCCACTTGTTTCACTCTTCCCCCCCCCCAACATACAGTAAATTGGCAAAAAATGTCACACACACACTCTAGCAGAATTTTTTCTCCCGTTTCTTGTGCTAAACTCCTGCATCTTCAAGAAAGTCCAAGCTGCCCATTCATCTTTTAAACAATTTGCTGCGTATTTTTGAATGCTCCATACTTTTTTTTCCAAATACCTTTAAATTATAAACTAAAGTTTTATTTTTGCAGAAAGACTGCTATTAAGCTATGCTGATTTTTTTGTCGTCAAATAGTGTTAATTTCTACTACCACATTGTACGTGGCTAGGAGTAGTGTAAAAAAGAATGTGGCAGTAGTATATGTGCTTTAAACACTGACAAAGATATAAAGAAAAATGCATATACAAAGTTTTACTTTCCTAATAGGAACACTGGCATTAGCAAATAGTATATTTGAACCAATAGGAAATATTACTTTGTAGTAGCAAACACTTTGTAAATAAAAACTTGTTATTTTTGTAATGGAAATTTTATAGAAGAAGCTATTTCTGTATACTCAATTGATCTCATGTTTACTGAAAATGCTGCAAGTGGGAATTGTACATTGCAAAATGGGGGTGGGCAGCAGGCAAGTCTGACTGAAGTGAAAACTGTATGTATGCTTCAGAGAAAAATACCTAGTTGTCTGTGAACAGGAACGTAAAGCTTATCTGTAGACAAACTCAATAAAAGAATTTCAAGTCAACAGGATTGGGCTTGTTTTTGAGAAAAACATTGTGGAAAAATGTTGCTCAAGGTTAATGTTGGCAGTATGTGTACCTCATTTAAGAACAAAAAAAAAAAAAAAAGGAACTGCCCTACTTTACAATTTCATGTCCAGGAAATATTGCATCCTTTGGTGTTTTCAAAATACATATGAAAATCTAGCAATTGTGGTCTCATTGGTTAATTTACCATTCAGAGAAACTTTGTCATTGCCCAGGGAAAGATGCTGGATTCCTGAAATTGTTACGTTTTGACAAAGTAACTCACAAAAGGTTTAGGAATATCCTTGTTGGTACCTCCTCAAGACACAACCCCAATCTATACCTAAGAGGAGCCCTCAAAAACAGTTAATCAATTTCCACATGACATTGAACATCTTTCACACCGGCTTTCTCATTGTCTTCTCAAATGCCTCAGGTCTTTCTATCCAACATCAGCTCTGTGAGGAAGGAACTCACAGTGCTCCCCTCAGCATCCTGCACTCCAGTACTCTCTGTGCTACCCTCATTGTCTCATCCTCTAATCCTGGGACACCCTTCAAGCATCCATAAGCTCTGAACATACATCCTTCCAGCCCCGTTCCCTATATTTTGTCAGCAAGAATCCAAATAATAATTTGAGGAGCATTAAATACAGTGCCTCTTCATCATCGGTGTTGGTTTTCCAACTCCACCAAATACAAAAATGCCACGTAATTTCACAGTGCTTGTTTTTTCCAGCCTGCACAGAAGACATGAGACTGTATCTTTCATCTCAAACCAGCTGAATAAAGGTTAAAAGACAACAGGAAAAGACTTTCAAAACTGTAAATTCATTTGTGTGCAGTAACTAGAAACTCTGGCACAGACCCCTTTCACTTAAAATGCATTGACATATTTGGGAAGGCATTTTTATGAATTAAGTTTGGCAGACTCCAGTTCACCCCAAATAACTAGGTGAAACCCCTTCTTACGTGGTTTTTATGGGCAAGAAACAACTGAAGAAAGGGTACAGTCTATCTTGTTAATAAAGATATCACTTATATTAAAAAAATAATTTTAAAAAAATCTATATCTCCTTTTGTATCAGTGCTACAAAAGTTGCTACCAGAAGGAATGTGGAACATTAAACTAATGATGAAGCTGGCTGGAATACTCTCCTCTAAAGAATCTAAAAGGGCAGGTGTTTGTTGTAAGGTACTTGATTTTTTTGTGCTGCATTTTCACCTGGGGATCCTTCCTTCCCACCCCCCCACCCCCCCACCCCCCGAGCCCAATGTAAAGATTGAGAAAATGTTAGAGCATAAAAGCCCTTTCATGCTTTTTCTTCTAAGAAAGAAGCACTCGGCATGGTTCCCTAAGAATGAAGAAGTCTGCAAATAGCTCTCTTTCAAAAATGCTTTTGGTTAGAACTTCTTTCACTGTCCAATAAAGTAGCATCATACAAACTGTTTTATGGTTTTCTTCACAGAAATCTGTAGGTTTTTTAGGAGGAGGAATCAAGCAATGGTAACTGCTGCAGCACTAAAGTTACAATAACAACAGAAACATTAAGAAAACAACAAATCTTTTCCATGGTTAACAAAAATAGTCTTTAAAATTGTATTTTGCTGAATTACACACATTCTGTCAGAAAGTAAAAAGACCTCAAAACATTCAGGGAAACCAGAAAAAGAAAACCACCAAATTTGTGTAGGTTTATTATTCATCAAGCTCTGTCTTGACCCCAAGTGTAGGATAGGAGATAAACGTGAACAATACTTCATTGTGGAAGCCCACTGTCACGAGTAATGTCACTGACTGCGTGTGATTCGTGTAGGTTGTTCCTGAACACGGTTCAGCTTCACTGCAGCACGCCCGTGCCTCAGCCTGCCTGAAGAACAACACATCTTTGCTCTTGGGGTCCTACTTAATACCGAATTTCTATCCCATTGCTCCTACTGTAATCATTTAAAAGGCTCAAAAACCTATGTCATTGGGATCATCTCCTTGCTGAAACCACTGTTAAAGGGTAACAAAACACAAGAAACAGTTCCTACATATTTCACAGGATAAACAGCACTTTTCATCCGTCACAACAGTTCAAACAAGTCTCAGATACAGAAAAAAAGCACTAGTTGTTGAAGGATTTGCATTCCTGCCTGCTGGGTCTTACAGCTGCCACCTAGACAACCGAGTGCAGGCTTGATGCTGTTACGTTTCGAGAATCTCTCACCAGTCCCTCAGAGAACCCACAGATCCACCAACTGTACCTGAAAACCACCGTCCCAGGCTTAGCTGGGCAGGAGGCGAGGCACAGGCCTGCAGCAACAGGACGGCATCAAAAGGAAGAAGTACTGGCAAACAGAAGGGTTCCAGTTCTTTCAGCATAGTTTCAAAATGGCAAAATTACCTCAGCACCATTGTTTTACAATACACGAAACCAACACTTCTTTGGTTCAAGTGACCTGTTGCAAACTCAAGTTTTCATCCTCTGGGCATTAAAGTCCATGTTACGCAGCAATGACGATACACAAATATTACATTTAAATAATCTATCACAGTTTTTCAAATTGTTTTTCATTTTAACTTATTTTTCAAATACTAAATAACAAAAATCCTGTTTAACACCATATTACATGAAAAGCAGCAGACTACATTTTTTCAGCAGCTGCTGATATAAACAAGATGGTTATTTTTAATAAGTACCAAAAGGGTATAAATTTCTGGGCACGCTTGGGAGTTAAAAGACATCATATAAAACGAGTAAACTACACGGACAATGGAAAAACATCCCAGCATTCACCTGTGTACAATTTAAGCCTCTGGCTTTCCAGAATGAAAGAGAACAACGTTCCGAGCTCCCAGTAACAGGGCCAGGTTGAGGGCACGGGCCAGAGCAAGTTCCTGCAAGGCGCGTGGGGTGCGGACCCGCCACAGACTGCTCTGTGCCAAAGGGGGGATTTATTTATAAGGGGGGATGGGGAGGGGGGAAGTGGAGCTTCCACAGTTGCCAGCATAAGGCCGCACCTCAGTTCGGCGTTAGGAAAGCGGTGCTCGCACATTCCTGTACTTTGCTAAGAGGCAGCTCTCGCGCTCTACTCTACCGCTGCGGAACGGCAGCTGGTGACCGGAGCAGCTGTTACTCCCCTCGCTCCGCTCAGGACACATCCTGCATGTGCCACGTTCCCCTACGTGCCTCTCCCCGCTCCGCTCCCGTGTCAGCACCGGCAGCACGGGAGCAGGAGTCGCGGGAAGCTGGGAACTGCGGGGCCGGGGCCCAGCGCCGCGGCCGCCCCCTCACAGCCCCGGCGCGAAGCCCCCCGTGCTGAGGGAGCCCGCGCGCGCCGCCGCCTCACGCCGCCTCCCCGCGGGCCGAGGCGCGGCTCCGCACCGCCCCGCACCGCCCCGCACCGCCCCGCACCGCGCGGGACACGGCCCGGCCGCCCCCCGGCCCCCCCAGCGACACGCGGGCTCCGGCCTGTCGGGCCGCGCCGCCCGGCCCCGCTCCCTCCCACCGGCCGCCCCCGGTACCTGCGGGGCCGCCGCCCATCCCGCGGGGAGGCGCCAGCAGCAGCTCGGGCGGCCCCTCGCCCCCGCCCCGGGGGATAACGGCCGCTGCGCGCGGAGCACCGCCCCGCCCCCCCCCGCGGGCCCGGCCCCTCACAGCTCCGCGGCCGCCGCCGTCCGTCCGGTTTGGCTGGCCTCGACGCGCGCGGGCGGGGGCTGCCACGTGCCCCCGGGCCCCAGGAGCGCGGCCCCCCGCAGCCGGCCGGGGGCTGCCAACGTGAGCTCGGCCCGGGCAAACCGGAGGGGCCCCCGCCCGCCGGAGCCCCCCGCGCGCAAGCACGGACCCCCGCAGGGCGCCCTCCCCCGCCCCCCGCGCTGGTCCCGGGCTTCCGCGGGGGGGGAAATCGCGCAGGCCGCGGCCGGCAGCGCACGGCTGCGAACCGGCGGGTTCTGTCTCTGTTAAAAAATAGCGCGGAAACAGCGGCCGAGCCCCAGCAGCTTCTGAGAGGTGCTTTAATGCCGCCCCCTCCCTCGCGAGCCCCGCAGCAGGGCCTGGGGCTGCCCCGGGGGTCACGCCGCGCCAGGCGGGACGCGCGGAACGCGGGGAGCTGCTCCCACAAAGGCGGGAAGGTCCGCACCCGGCGCAGGCACCGACACGGGCACGACCCCGCCGGGGAGCGCACAGGGGGCCCGTGACATCTGCGTGGGATTAACTGGGGGGGTGACACAGCTAAACACTTAGATCTAACGGGTGGCAAATCTCTGAAGGTGAAAACTATTTTAAATATGTGGAAAGTTAAAAAAATATATATACAAACAGCTCTGCAGAATCCGCAGACAAAAACTCCAAGAGGGGAAAAAGATCCAGTGGTTGTTAAAAGACCCTTTGAGGAAGACCTTATCTTTTTAAAATTATCATCATCATAACACTAAGATAACATTTTCACATTACCATTACACAGTAATTATTATTAAGTTGTCACCCAAATCGTACAAGCAGCCGCCATACCCACCGCTAACACGGTCACTCTGTGTGAGATGGAGACAAGAGCTGCTGGCTGGCGGCGGCCTGGCCAGCCGCTCCGAGCCAAGCCCAGGGAAAGCCCAGGATTTTTACAGCTGTCACTACTTTCAAACCGTCTCCTTCGATATCTTCTCATCATCTCATTATCATGACTAAAGCCGACTTGGAAACATTCTAGGCTTACAAACTGTATTGGCGTTCTGCCAAGCTCCTACCTACAGATTTCCGACACCAGGCAATATATGAAGACTGACATTAAGGCTGAATCCTGTCTGAGGTCCATCGCCAATGACCGAGTCAACTGTGTCAGAGCGTTCATCAGACCAGTCAGTACCCGTTGGCCCTTGAACAGCACAGGAGGGGCAGGAGCTTTTGCACTGGCAGAGACCTGATTAAGTCTGGACATAAACTGAGGACCCTTCCAGCCCATCTAACTGTATGATTGTGTGTTCCTGAGGTGCTGGTATTGAGCCATCTACCCATTTAAATACAGATGTGTGATTGGTGTGGTAACAGTAACTGCAGAGTCCAAAGAATTCTTGCCAGACTCAGACACAGGTCTCACTAATTCATTCCAGAGAGTACCACCCCGTTTCACCTTCGGAAAAATGCATCCATCAGCTGGTGTATTTTATGACTAACAAACCATTCACAGTTAAAACAAATACACTGCACTAAAAGATAACTGTATCCAGATACATCCCGTTCCGATTGCTAACGGATATAACCCCTCAAACTGGGAGGGTTTTTCTTGTTTGTATTCAACTAGTTAAACTTGCATTAGAAAAAGATTATAAGACAATACCAGTAAGCAAGAAGACAAAAAAAACCAAACCAAAAACAGAAGACTGCCCTTACCAGCGGCCACACTCTTTTAAAAGATACGAAATCAGAAGGTAAGTGGCCCATACGTTGTTCTCAATGCTGCCCAATGTAGTGAAGAAGTACAAGAGCACAGAAACGGAGTGGGCAAACAGACATTGCTAACCAAGTGAGTCTGGTTTCATGGGTACTGGATTCACACATGCCAGAAAAAGAACGCACACCTACAAGCTTTCAAAGACAACACTACACATTTCCAGAATTATTTTTTTCCTTCTCCATTTACATGCTTTTGTAACTCTACAAAGAAGTAAAAATACTACATAAATTGGCTACCTAGGCATATATTCCCCCTCTGTGCTGAAGCTATGAAAAGGGCTTCAGAAGCGAGAAAACACAAGCCTCCACAGGGCACGTTAGTGTTCAACCGAACTGCAGTGGCTGCTCCTGCATGCAGAAACTCCAAAGACTTTTGCACCTACCTCCATAAACTCCCACTGGTCATTATTAATCACCAGCAACTGTTCAGTCAGTGGAAAAGCTATTAAAGATTCTTAAAAATTGTTTTCACTGTGCTACATATGCTTGTTCTTAAGAGGAGCTTGGTAAGCATGAAAATATGGAATAAATCTTTAGCGATCCAGAACGAGTTAAGAAGCCTTGTGCCTGAGCTCCCTGCAGACAAGAACAATGTGAAACCTCTGACAAGCCAGGCAGTCGACTCTGGCTCAGCAGATACCAGGAACATCGACTCAAGGGGCAAAGACATCTCACGATTCCAACAGCTATTCATGTCCTAGGGAGATTTCAGAGAGCCCTCTTGTCATGTTTTAAGTCATGGCTGCATTTCTGTTTGTCAGAGTGCATTTGCTAGTTGCACTGCTGAGTTTTCATATGCAAGTCAGCCTACAGCAGTTTCCAGTAATGGCATCTTATGCAATTTCTGACCTACTTTAACACATTGAGGCACTTGGAAACACGAGATCCACTGCAGCAGCTTTCTGCTTGACTGTGTTACACTGCAGCAGGAAGCAAGTCTTTAGACAACTACATTGATCCACTAACATACAGGTGACAAAGAAAATCAGACTTTAATTTTCAACGTATTTTTCAAACCATTAGGAGCATCCAGATCAATCATCATACCTACTATTTTCAGCTGCAGACTGTACACATTATTTCAAAGAGGTCAAACGGTCAAAAATCAGTAAACCGGTACACATACACTGACCTGTGTGCTCTTTCTCAACCTTTCTAGGCTGCAGTTTCCTGCAGAACACCTCGAATCGGGGCTTGTGTGTGTTATAATAATACTACAGGGTTAGCGATACATAGGTCTTTCCTTTTGCCCCACCAGATGGCTATGCTGGAAAAGAAAGCCGTCTGCTAAACATCCTCCCAAACTCTAGCAATAAACAGAAGGTCTCTGAGGAACTAAACGTCTTACAGAAGAGGATCTTTGATACTCTTCTATTACCTGCTGTTCCACTACCAAATGTGAAAAGCTGGGGAGCTCAACACAGCTACTGAAGGAAAGACAGCCAATATCAGCATTCCCACCGTTAATCATAACTTATCTTTGAACAGGAGGGGAAGCAGCAAGAAAAAACTGGGATGACTTATCCCTTCATCTTCCTTCTCCCACATGAGAAACAGGACTCTGGTGTAGTGATTTTAAAAGTTACAAGACACATTCTACAGTGTGTGTATTTTGATTTTGTAATCTGTTTAAGGTCACTGACCACAGTTATTTGAGTGCACCCGCAGCCACTTGTCACCACAAACTGTATTAAGAGTTCAAGATCTACAAAGCACTCTTTTTGCAGAACAGTCCTGGAAAGGCTTTGTTGGGTTTTTCTTGTCCTCCCCTGATCCTGTGATTAAGACATCAGGAAAGTTTTAAGCATGACTGAAGCAAATGCAATACACACCATCATCTGACTTGTGTACCAGTACACGTGTCAGTGCTCAGAGCAACTCCCTATTCTGACCTAGTGGTTTTATCGCGTCCTGTATCTTCTTTGGTCATTCCATATCCTGCATTAATGGAATAACGCTCTCTCACCTTGAAAATCTATACTCAGATATGATTTTGACATTAAAATATCATGTGCATGATACTGTAAAATCTTGATAAGTGATTATTAATTTAACCCTATAGCACTTTTCCCATGCATACAAAATATTAAGTCCTAACTACATCCAGTATTATTCACTGACAACAATTTTACATTGTTTCTTTAACACAGTTACCACTCTTGCCCTGCCATTCCAGTACAATTTGTACCTCACTACTACAGTGCCCTTAATGATCGATCTTGTACTTCTTGTCTGAAATGCCTTGGCTTTAAGTGAGGATGCTACTTCTCTTTCACATTTAAGGAGTTTTATGTAGTGAAAGTTTTTCTTTACTGTGTTCTGGTTTTGTATCCTTTAAGATAATAAAATCATGAGTTGTTTCAGAATTTACTTGTAAGTTAATGCATCACCTTGAACCTCAATGCAAACCTTTCTACGCCTACCAGCTTCACTCTCATCTTTCATGTGAAATTTAAGTGATAGAAGTCTAGATATATTCTCTCCTAGCTGGAATTTACACTGGGAAAATATATTCCTTTCATCCTGTAAGTGTCACCAGTTTTTCTAAATTTAATCTCTTTTTTTTCTCTATCATTTTCTAAACTGCGTGGTACATTACACAAAAAGGCTACTAAAAGGCCTAATATGTAATCATATAGCTCTCTAAAAAAGAAAACAAACAAACCAACAAATGAAAAGATTATATTTTACCTCAGATTTTTCTCCTAGCCGTAATGCTGTTGGTTTGCATATAATTCACTTGAGACCTTCCCAACAACCTCTTAACAGCTTCAAAGAAGCTTCCTTATATCCAACCAGGAAATTACAATACGATCCACAGAAACATTACAAACCTTCCCCGTCCCACGGCTGACATGCCCCCAATTTCCAACCAGTCCACATGACATCCTCCCTTTTCTTAACAGCTATTGTGTTACCTTTGGGAAAAAATGTCTCCTTAATCCACAAGCATACAGAGCTATCAGTCTAGACCGAGGGAACTACCTACAGGCACGTTTCCCCTCTTTCGGAACATACATCCTCCTGCCAAGACAACTTCCCTTCTCTTCCGTAGCACAAGGGTTGTAAGCCTGAAGACAGAACTGCACTACAACGAACGGGCAAGTCTTGTCAACATGAGTGCAAACTCCTCCAGTCCCAGCCGTAGAGCTGGCCTTGGAGACAGTACTTGCTCGTGGCACGCAACGCATATCCATGCACCATCTGCTGAAAAGACATATATATATAAAACATCAAGTGAAGTAACTTAAGACACTCCCAACCACCTGGAGAAATTTATCTGAATTCAGCTTTACTTTTTCAGAGGTTGATTTATTTTTCTTTTGTTCTCTTACGAAGTCTAGAATCGGATTCAGATCAAGAATCCCATTTCACTTTCTTTAGCAGCTGAACTTCCCTGTACTCTATGGCTCACTGTGCTGGGCTTTAGTCACTTGAAATGCTCAGAGCAGGGGATCAGGGAAGAAGTCTCAGAATCCTCCCAACTTTACACCTGTGGCTACAGGTGGCCTTAAGTGAATAGTTCAATCAACTACTGAGCAGTCAGTCTGCTTAGGGATTTGGTAGGGGAACAACAGGACAAAATAATGAGCTGCTACTACACCTGCCACCTCCAAAAAAGGCAGAGCCACTCATGCAGCTTTTCTTATGAGTAGGTCAAGATTTGTAACCTTACCTCTGGGTTTGTTTTAAACTAACATTTAAACAAATCGGGCTGAGATCTACTACCACTTCTAAGTAGCGTTTAAATGAAGCAATTTCTAAACCCAAACAAATTTAGAGAGGAACTTACAGAATTACAGATGCTGTGCTAATTCTATGCTAATCTCTCCCTAAACTTAAAAGGCAAAACCAAGTGAGGAGTTAACCAAAAACTATTCGTTACACTAAAACTCACCCAAGCCCTGATGCATTATGCTTCTTCTCATTCACAAGAGCACTTAAAATGTTCAGACAACTTGGTCCTAGTAGCCATTAAAATATTTAAAGTGTCAAGTGTGCACCTGTCCCACCAGTAATTAGGAGTGAAGTGGCAGTTTCTGAAGTTAGGATCTACAGCCACAGCAGGTTTGAGGCACCTTGTTAGGGAAAATAAACCCTGGAAGAGTTATCACTGTAGGGGCTCTCTTGGGTTAGAAAAGTAAGAAACAGCATTAATATGCTCACAAGTCATGTGACATTTGGGTACTGGAAGGACACATTTTTATTCCATACAACTCTAAAGCAAATTCAAAAGGTTGTAATCCTAACACATAATATACACAGCTAAGTATACTTTCTAAAATAAAACATGGGATTGTAACTTTTTTTCAAATACATTGATACCTATCAGCCCTTTTAAGGAATTGTTGCCAAATCCAGATTAAACTGTTAGCAATTCCCTTCAGTTAATGAAAAATCAAAATGAAGCACGGCTTCCACAGCTCCATGCAATACTCACTGTTCAGAGCTGCACCGCACAAAAAGATTTAAGTACATGCTAGTGAACATAACTTTGAAATTTCCTTTATTGGCTTCTTTAGGTGCTTGCCTGAGATTTAAAGAGACAAAAAGAGTCTTACTTTTAGTCATGAATTATGAGAGCTATTTGAGCTAAACAAACTACACAGTGACATGCAAGCTTCCGATAACCCTCATGTTGCACCGATTTTATGTTAAGAAACAGTCACCAAATTAACGGGCTTCAAACCGCAATAACCTGAATTTTCAGCTCAGCCTTTCTCTGATTTTCTTCCCTCCCATTTAGACAGGAAGAAAAACTGTAGAAAGTACCCCATAGAGGAACTCATTCTGATCTTTTGTATTAAAATGCTTCTTCTAACAAGACAATGGCAGTTACTATATGTATTTTAATTGAAGAGCAACTAAGACTACTGTAAAGGCAGGTCCCTATGATGGAATCTCTCCCTACAGCACCACTGACTTCATAGTCAGGTAACTTCGTAAAAGAGGAGTCACATTTCTGGTGTGTAGCCCAACACCTGTAACCAAACAAGCATCAGGACAAAGATTCATGATGTGAAACAGCTGAGGTTAAAAGTTACTTCAAGTATTTATACCCCCAGCATAGCTAATACAAGCAAAGCTTCCAATGCAGAAGGGGTATTCTTCCAAAATGAACCAGCAGGAAACCCCCACACGCATTATTTATTCTTCCCTAAAAGAAAAGGAAAAAAATAAGTACCAAACCAGAAAAACAACTCATAATTGATGCACAAAGTGGCCTGAACTAAATAAAATTATTATATTCCCCCAGTGTTCAGCACAATGAACATGAGCAAGTACAATGGCCTTTGACCATTTCCAAATTTGCAAACAGCTTGCAGCAAAGGGAAGCCAGAGTTCTGCCTGCTGTGGGTGAAGTTTCTTCTACTGTCAACAGGTACAGAGCTAGATCTGACCTACGGACAAAACTGAACCACAGCTTCTGAACACATTTATGCCTTGAATAACCTATTAATACAATGCCAAAAAAGATCATCTGTCTAAATTAATACCATCTATCATGAAAGATCTTTTAATGAAATTTCTTCTATAAGAAGAAAAAGTACTAGTTTTCAGGCATACTGACTACAAGCATTAACATAAACTCATTAAAAGGCTTCAATAATTTGACACTAGATTTAGCATGAATGCTGATGTGATTTAACAAGTTGCCTAGCTAGCAAGAAGATGAATGTTTCAATAGCAGGGAAGTCAAAGCTCTAAATAATTGCAAAAAATAAACTTAAAATTGAAGCTTCAAGCATTCTGAGGCTTGGAAATTCATACTTGGAGCTGCCCACATACCCTTAGTATCTAAATCTAGTATTTTCCAGTTAAACCTTAAAACAATTAAGATGTTTTTCTCCATCATGAGACATTTCATTTTGTAAGATGACCAAAGTGTACTCTCTGAACGTTTAAGTATGCAAAACTTCACATTCAGCCTAAAGCTCATGTCATTCAAAAGTGATAATGAATAAGCTTCAGAGAGAGGTAGAAAAAGTCCTGAAATAGGGAAATCCAGGTTCAGCACCAGGTTCCCAAAAAGACCGCACTTAAAATGTTGTAGGAAATCAGTTAGCAGGGCTTGGCGCAGAGAAATGTATTTTTCCTTTCCAAATCTCCCCCCGAGAGGCAGGGTGCAGGTGATTAAAAAAAACACACATACCCCAACTCTTGGTTTTATTTCTGTACTGATTCACAGCTCCTCTAGTCTACAATACTTCCTTCTACTCTTCATTTGCATCGAGATTTTTTCTTTTTCTCTCTACTGTTTGGGAACTACTACAGAAGACATATCTGTACAACAGGAAAGAGTGTCTTTGTGTTCAATACTAGTGTCCTAGAAGCAGCAGCATGCCCAGCAGGAAGAAAGTGCGGGTCAGTGATCTGTCTTCGAGGAACCATCTTAGCTACTGCATGACCAATGTAAATAAAACCTTCAGCTAATTTCGTCTCTTAACAATCTTCTCTTCAGCTTCCCCTCTAACCCTGTGTGTGTGTGTAATTTGTTGGGTGGCAGGAGGAGTGGGGCATGGCAAAGAGAAGGTACCTCAACAGAACTAGACATAAGTAGGTTTTCACGGCGGCATGGAACAGCACCTGCAACTGGCAATTCCTCAATGTTTAAAAGTCCTTGGTTCCAGACTTGAAGACATAACTATTTACTTACAATAATTATATATACAAAAAAATATATAAAAGTTAAACATTCTAGGTTTCTGGTAACAAGGTCATAAATTTAAATCTTTAAGCATAATTTAAAATTAAGTCCAGGGAACCTTTATTGTAAATTCCACATTAAGAAAATTAGTAATTTTATCATGTCCTAACAGTCAATACACCTGCTTATAAAAATCTGCTGATTCATTTACTTACTCAAATAGTTACAATACAGAAATAAAAATTAGGAAATAGTTCAGTGTAATTAAATAGTTTAACACTAGACTCATTACCTACATACACAATACATGCTACTTTTAATAGCTGAACCCTTTCAAAAGTTATTTCTTTCTCCCCCACCCCCAAACTGATAATCTTTATGTCATTATGTCATTAATTAAAAACAAAACAAAACACTTCTACAAACTCTAAGGAGAACAGGAGTTTATTGAGTTCTACCTGTCTGAAAAGTGCTGGTGAGGAGTTGCCATTTCATGCTTTGTCTATATAGATAAGTCGAAAGATAAATTGTTGCAAAAATCAGCTCATTTGAAAACTGTTTCTCCAGAACTTCTTACCATTCCTAAGTGAACACAAATATGAATTTTTTTTTACATTAAGCTAGTCCTTTTCATTTTCAGATGCAACATCTACACTTTTAAGTTCCCTCATGACCATTAAAATACTTTCAGGCAGTATTAATATACAGAGAAGCAATTAGTCATATCTTCAAGAACTCAGGTATCCCAACTCTAAAAGTGCATGATTTAAAATATTAGTAATTAAATACTTTGAAAGAACATTCTTATTCGGTATTAATGCATGCTATTATTACAGAAGTACCCACTGCATATTGTAGGAACAACAATTTTTCTTTTGGAGACAACAAAAAAGCATGCTGAATTCTATCAGATCAGTATAAATCTATTTTTAATGAGGTTCAAGACACTGTTCAACTCCCATTAAGAGCAGCTTCCTCCAACTGTGCACCAGTGTAACCTTGCACAGGTGTTAGTTATAAAGGTTTTGCACTGATGTGGCTTAGACTGGCCTCAAACATTTTCAAAGCAGGGCATTAAGACTGAATCTTGAGTTTTAGTAATCATTCATCTGATTTATTTAAACAAAATATTAAAAACCACTGTAAGAATTGGGTGTAAAAACATGTTATGTAACAAATTTAGACCTAATTAGCAGAACACATGGGTATTTACACAAATCTTGATTTGCTGTGGTCTTCAATATTGAGAAGACATCAGAATGTGGCCCATGTGCTCAAAAAACACCAAGACCAAAACAAACAAATACCCTGGGGATGAGTAATATAAACCCCATGTCAGCACAACTGCAGAACTTATGACCCAATATAATGGGTCAACTTGGTTTAATGTGAGGAGCAGTCTCAAATAAACCAGTCTGCTTGCAGTCATTTGAGCAACTTAACTCAAAATGGATTTTAAGTTCAGCTGCAAGTAATCCACTCCAAGTCATTAGGATACTTCTATAAAGCAGTTGACGACACCAGTTTTCTAAATGGATGATGAGGAAATACACAGAAAATCCAAGATGAAAGAGAAGACGAAGAGATGAAACATGTTAAAATGATGCAACGAAACAGTGTATAAATTAAACAGGAATGTTTAATCCAGACAATCCTTTCTGGTTTTTTTTTTTTTTTTAAACAGAGGTTCTTCAGGGATTTTTTTAATTGGAAAATGAAAGCCTATTCCCACAACAGTGAGGCCATTTTTTCAAGCAGCTCTGTCGTACAACTCTTACCAGGACCCTAAACAATTTAAATTGTTCTATATTGATATTTCTGAACTAAAAAGTTTTAAAATATTGTATAGATTTTATTTGTGCTCCACATATCGCAAGCGATTAACAACACAAAGAAAGATTCAATTCCTCAGCTAGAATACCAAACTCTATACCAAGTATTACATGTACACAATACTTGCACAGTGACAAGCACAAGAAAGTACTAGTTGAGCACTTACTTTCAGAAATCCATACCGACTCTTAAAATCCATTTCAATTCTCCCATGCCACCCAGTCTACAATTTAAGGCATCTTCACACAACCAGCCATCCACCCACCCACTCCCATACACACAATTTACGTTGGAGGTGTTTACTCTTACAAAAAAGTCACTATGTCAATCAGGTACCATTTATTATTTATCCCTATAACTGTGTCAGCATTGAGATATGACAGTTAAACCAGTGTTAAATCAATACAATATTTACATAGCACAGCACATTAAGCTTGAGACACTCACTTGGGGGATAAAACCACATTTTAGAACAGGACAAAGGTCACCATTATTACGTGTTTGAAAACAGCTATTTACAGGTCCCTATGACATAACTATAGTCTGTACACTGTTCCAATGGGGCAGGCAGAAGCAGGATAGGCATTTATTTTGAGGGATTTTAAACATAGGATTTTGGAACCATATTATTATGCTACCCTGAACGCCATAAACCACCTTTAACATTCTCCAAGGTGGTCTCATATCCTAGAATGGCATGTCCAGCTGATACAAAACAGACAACACAACGTTTACTTTGTGGAGAATTTTTTACTCCAGCTATTCAGTCATCTGAACTTTGAAGGCAATTCGTCCCAGAAACTTGTCACGGTCATCTTCATTTTTTAAATTAGGTGAGCCCAGGATCTTACACTCAATTGCTATTTCTTCTTTGGTACTGTTGGAGTTAATTGCTAGTTGAACAGCCACTAGAGGCTGTAAATAGTGAGCCTAGTAAACAGAAAGATGGGGAAAATATTTGAGAGACCAGAGTAAGTTAGCATTTAAATTAACATTTAATCTGTCAGAACAGTTAAGTAAAAAGCTAATTAAGAACCCAGCTTTTCAAAGCCCAATCTGACTCAAGACTTTTTTTTCCCAAGTTTGATAGTCTGGTATACACTCTTCATACTATTTCTTAACTAATACATTCAACAATTTATATCACAGACAGTATCTTCAATCCAATTCAATTATGACAACTTGAATTCTCTTGTAAAGCGCCTGTGAATTAAGTAGAAACTTTTTCATCACACACTGTTAAAGCAGCATTTCATCCAATATTCATAAAGTAATTTCTATAATTTATTTATAATTTTCGGTCAACACTGCTGACTGCCGATTAAGCAAAATTATTAATTTTCTTGGTAAAAATTCATGTAAGCCAGTGGACTAAATATGACACTACAGTATTACACCTGGGTCCAATTTTTCTACAAACCTCTACCTGAAACAGCCTCTGAAATTATCGTCTGCCTTCCTATCCATTCCATTGTCTCCTCTACTGGTTTTGGGTTTGGGTTTATTTTTTTAATCTGCTACAGAACTATTTTAGCACAGTTGTGTTTTTTTGCCAAAAGCCTGACTTCACAAAAACTGGTAAACTAGCTTCCCTCCCAAACTAACTATCTCATTTACTTGTTTGGCAACAATCCATTCTAAAATGTGTTATCTGTTTGATAGCTTTACACAGAAATCTTTCCTTGCACATTCTCATAGTATCCTGGTCAATCATATTTGGTGGAACAATTACAATCCTTGACTCCATTCCCTATAATTAAAATAAAAATTTAAGATTGAATGCAGAATTCATTTATATTTTTTGTCAATCCAATATTGTTTCTCAAGTTCAATTCAATTAGGACAACTTGAATTCTCTTGTAAAGTGACTGTGAATTAAGTACAAACTTTTTTTCATCACACACTGTTAAAGCAGCATTTCATCCAATATTCATAAATTAAATTCCATAATTTATTTCTATTTTTCAGTCAACAACGCTGACTGCTAAGCAAAATTATTTATTTTCTCAATAAAAATTCATATAAGCCAGTGGACTAAATACAACACTACAGTATTACACAAGTTTAATTTTGTGTTAGATTCCCCCCCTCCATTAACTTGAGACTCCCTGACACATTTTTGTTATCTTTAAGCTATCTTCTCTACTTCTCTACCCAAGAAAGCACTACAGAATACTCAAACTCTCAATTACTAAGAAGGATGGCATGGAAACTGATGTGCTAAAATTTTAATTATGAAGTACCAGTAAGAAGTAGATTGAAGTAATTGCTTTCCTTGGATGGCGATTTTACTAGATCAGAAATTCTCCTATGCTCCTATAAACCTCAAACTGCGAGGGGAAAATGCAGCTAGGCAAGGCACCCTGAAAATTCTCTGGTTCTAAAGGTGATACCACACTTTAAATGCTACCCGAGTTTTCTAAAAATTGGAAATAAAATTCCTGTGTTTCCTCACAGAAGACTCCTCATTGCCAAGGTTTTTCAAATAGGTACACAGATTATTCTGAAGACAGACAATTCTGGAATGGACTTTTACTCAACATAAAATTTGGGGGGAGGAGAGAAGAAAACCAGCATCCTCATTAAACACTACAGATCATCTGAAAAAGGTACAACATCCCCTAAGGTGATTTGGGCTGAGTAGCAAAAGGCAAATAACTATCTTGGAGCACAAAACTGTAAATGTTAGTATTTACAGCTCCTACCTTAGCACAAGAGCAACAAGATTAGTTGAATCCTCTTAACTCCTTTACAGAATAAAGTAATTCAACAATTCCACACTGATATAATATAAAAATTCTGTTGTATAGCCAAGAAATCAATCCAGTCTTGAGTCCTAGTCAAATACCCCAACCTCTTTACAAGCCTTCTTACTGCCTTTTTCAGATACACTCATCTTATGAGAAATGAGCCTCACATAAGCAAGAATCCCTCAAACCACAGCCCCTATCCCACATGATAAAGTGAACATGATAGGACATTGAACCAAAAACTAAAATAAAAAAATAAATATTTTTCAAAAAGTAAAGGTTTTTCTTAAGCACCTAAGTCAAGCAAGGAATAGCATTGAGTTTTGCCTGATTTCCTTACTCTCATGATCTTTCCTTGTGCATCATTACAGTGGCAAGACAGGGATTTTGTCAGGAAAATTCTTCATCCCATCTTTGGTACAAACTACCTCCTGACAATTCAAGGTCTATTGATGCTGTAACATGAAAGCAAATGCTGAAGAAAAACTAAGTCCTTCCTCTTTAGGAAAAGCCATGTGAGGATAAAAAAAGGTTATGTGAACTGCTGCAAGTAAATATAGAGTATGCTGGAAAAATAATTGATAAAGGAATAATTTAGTACAAAAATAACTTCAGGAAAATTCAAACACTACTGTGGTATATTATGGATCTAATAGATTTATGTTTAAAAAGTACTTTTATCTTAAATGGTGAACAGTGAAGATGTTTATTAGACTAAATAACTCGGTCAATTAGAGGCAATATAATTTTGTATTTGATAGAAGGTATGGATTTTCTATATGTTGTTATCACAAGTTGGTGCAAGAAAATAAAAAATAACTAAATTCAAGTTTGAAAATAAATTGGAATTTTAACTCTATGTATTCTGTGTCCATAAAGTAGTGAGCTTTCAGGATGTTTTAAAACATAAACATTCTTCAATTAGGTAAATAACATTTATGTCACAATATAATGAGGATAAATGGAGCAAGCATAGAAAAACAGATAAGAAAATTTTAAAAAATAAAATCAATCTGCTACCTTGAAGTGCTTCTTCATAGAACAGAGCAAATAGAAAACGTGCACAGAGCCACAAAGAAATATAATCAGCAATGCCACAATGAATTATAAACTTAATATACTATACAGAAACCCCAGGGATTAACTATCAGAAACTGTATTGCAATCAAAAGAACCAGTCTACTTCTCCTGCCTTTCTCTGAATTCAAAAAGATTCCAAAAGATATCAGTGACCAAAAAGCATCAGATGCCTTTAACACTGCCAGCATACAGCCTCTTCCTCATTAGGACAATGCCCAGTTTATTTCCTTATGTCTGCTAAAGCATCTCTGTAACCCCATCAAGCACTGTACAATTTCTGCCTATCTAATATTCCTTACGAGTACCTCATTACAATGTTCAAACCTCAGAATCAATCTGATATTAGTAGTAGTAAATGTAAACACAAACAAGACATTTACAAAATTAAGACCATCATTAAGGCATACTTACATGTAAGCTTTTCCCATAGTATGGAAAGTACATTAAGTCAATCAAGCCTTCAGGAGGAAAATAATTTATCTCAACCATGCCTTCCTCCTGTGATTGGAGATAGCAACAGAATTAAAAGTTAGCATCTGCTTACATAAAAATGAATAGAAAATTAGAATTACAACCCAATGATAAAATGCAAGCTCCCTAAAAAAAGGCAACTGAGCTACAAACTCTTAGAATAACTTCCAAAATAGATTTTTTTTTGGCAGTTACATGCTGCACACATCTGCTACAGTAAGGATTATTAACAGTAGTATTTAAATTAGTAATCAAGTCAAGACAGCTTGCCTTCATGTTTCCCTTATGAAAAGGGAAGGGGAGAAGAGGATATTCACTGCAATGAATAATTTAACAACAATCAAAAAGCCCACCATATATATGCTAAAATCCCACGTGTTTACAAGCCAGCCTGTATATTTTGGTGAAGCAAGAGCACATCCATATTTAAGTTAAAGATGAATTTCTGTTTAAAGCCAGGCTTTTAAGACTATCAAATCTGGAACACTACAACCCTTCACAAAGAACCACAGCCCACTCCCTGCAGTGGTGTACTATTCCTAACATTTGTTCAGCCAGCCTTGGAATACAGGCGACCTAAAAGGAAACCCAGGTTGAAAATGGTGGTTACTAGAGTTTCTGTGTGTCATCACCACCTTAGAGGAACAAACATGCCTTATCACTAGACTGTCCCTTATAATCCTAAATCTTGTAATAAGCAGCAGCTACCTACAAAGTTGCTGCCTAATTTCTGACTAGGAGCCACCCAATCTGTAAGATATACAAAATAGGAATATATGATTGAGCTGTGTCCCAGACAGGCTATCAGCACAGCCGTACACAGACACAACTCCCTGTATACAATATTCCTCAGGGCTGTGTGTGCTGGCAGGATGTCAAACTACCGCAAGTTCAAACCACTAGGAAATGCCCACATCTAACGCGACTTTCTATAATAAGGTAAGCACATTTCCATGATAAAGGGAAATGCCACTAAAACACACACCCAGCCCCACTGCTAAACGTATCTTGGGAACATCGCTGCTTGTTCCGTGTAATTCACAAGTTCAAAGTGTGTTAGTAACTTTCATTGTTTTTTTCTACACTACCATATACAACAGCTGCAATTTTAAAAGGATACACTACACAGTTCAGAAGAGGAGTGCAGTAATAGAACTAAGCAAAAGAGAAACAAAAAGATCAAAAAACAGTAGAGAGTAAAACTACAGCTTAAGAATACCTTCTCCTCACCTCCTCAAAAGAACATACAGCATGTTGTTTAGGATATGGCCACATTCTTGTCCCTTTGCAATTCCTCAATACATATTTATTAAGTATTTTGGACCTTAAGCTAGGAAATATAATTACTAAGTAGAAATGTGTTGCTTTTCACCATTATTTTATTTAAAGCTCATGCAGCTGAAAATACCCACTTTTCAAATACATTCCTGAAATAATGGTTAAAAAAGTCAGAATACAGAATAACATAAGAAAGATAAATAGGAGTAGAGCTTTCTGGAGCAGCTAAACATACGGCACGCATGCAGTCATAAATATATATGCGTTAGGCTATCTATGCAATAGCAAGAGGTTCTGGGACATGCAACTGCCTGTCTCATGCAACTGCTGTGGGGTTTGGGGTTCTCTTAATCATTTAATCCTAATTAATACCTCTACACAATTTTAAAAAAACAAAACCAACTGCTAAACAAGCTGCATTTGCTGAAAAGCTTCAAGAAACAGTCCATTAATGAATGTCACTTTTTCTGCTTACCATTTACAATTTCCACAAAAGAACTGCAGGCAGTCAGCAAATCTAAGAGTCAGACCAGTTACCTGTACAGACAGACTTCCACCTCACTTACTGGGTGTTTATTAAGACTGCGTCTTAGAAAGAATAGTTTTGCAGATGTTAAAATAATGTACAATGACCCAAGGAAAGAACTTGGGCAAGAATGGTCTGTAACCATTTGAGAAGAACAAAGGGTATCATTGCACAAGATAAAGAGCAATATCCATTAGTAGAAACTGTAAAATATCTAAGATTTCTGTCAAAAAAAAAAGCAAGGTAACTCAGATGCTGAGTATGCTGACAACAGCAAGGCACAGTGTCATTCATTCAGCCATTCTTCATTCTTGTAAACTAGAAAGTGATACTGAATGCAAAGTCAAGATACCATAAGAAAAGTGCAGGGAGCAAAAGAAGAACTGTCTCACAGGAGAATGTTTGAAGAACACAAATGATGTTTCAGGTGGCAAAGACTGGCAGGATGCGCTGACAGAAGCTGTTAACCTTATTTTGTATTTGAGAGATCTGGCCCCTTCATTAAAAAAAAGAAATAATCCATTCAAAAGTCAGATTGTGTTAAGTCTGGGCAGACACTTGGACAAACTGCTCTCAATATATGTAAAACTAACTATAAAGAACAAGAAATACTTAAAAACACAGATGAAGGGGAAAGAAAAATTCATAAACAACAAATCTACAGGTTGAAAAAAAGTCTTCTCAAAAAGAACGTGATAGTAGGATTTCCAGTCTGCTCAATTAATCCATCTTTGTCACTCAGATATTAAAATAAATTTAAAATCACTAGTAAATTGCATTTGCGCTATGAACTGCACAAATATGTTTCTATTAAGCTAATACCCAGAACGGGGTTTATTTTCAGAAATGCGTGTCATCTGGATTAAACTTGGGAGTACACCCTGAAATTCTTTTAATCCACATTTGCTGACAGCAACAAGGAAGGAAATAAAAACCCAACACCCAACACACCGCAACAGAGTGCATCGGTTACTTAAGGACTAGGTGAACATCCTGAATAAGAGGAACAATAGAGAAGTACAAATGACCACTGCACTTCAGCTTCTGTTACGAGCCAGCATTTAGGGAACATTCAGATACAGTGGCATACGGAATGCAATTATAAATTCATTTTCAAAAATGCACAAAACCCTATTGGCTATCCTTTTCCATCTCTGCAGGATGGAGTCAATGAAACTCCATCTCATTGATGAGACTCATCTCATTGACCATCAATCAAGAGGGTCACAATTCACATTCTTGCACCAATAAGATCCAGACGAGCCACAAGGTATTGAGGTAAGCATTCACCTTACCCACTACATAAGAGGAAGAGACTATCACACAGCACTCCTACCCTAAAGACTCACAGAAATAAAACTGGAACTGGAAACAAGTCCTCATAAGCTGATGTGAAGAACAGCGTAATCCCTGAAGCTTAGGGTTTCAATAAGCAAGGGGCATGGCAGAAAGAAGGACTTCTGTAAAAATGAAACATAGGCAAAGGAGAAAATGAAAGCTGTTGATGCAGCTTTCTTTGTGGTCTACAGAGAAGGATGAATTGTAACCAATACTTAAGCTTTCATAAGCAGGTAAATTGCGATGAGTTAAAGTGAGAATAAGATAAAACAGATGCAAATTGAAAAAGCCTGAGAAGTATTTTCCCTGGTAGTCACTAAAGAACTAATAAGATTAATAATCTTAGAATTTAAAAACACCACACTTGCATAGATCAGAGACATTCTAACTGGATACGGTAAAAGCAGTACTTCATAATTGAAGAAAGCGAACACAAGAAAATACGTACCATAGCACACAATACAATTTATCTGCAAGTATCTCAAAGGGTAAAAAATATAGCAAAAAAAGAAGTGTACCATTATTAACAAGTTGTTATTAAACTTGCTCTTTCGCTAATGAAATCAGCTAAGAGAATAAGAAAAAGCATCATCTATGATTTGCTTAGCATCGTTTTTATCATCGTCTCATGCAGCATCCACATAAGAAAGCTGAAGAAATATAATAATCATAAAATAGGGCTACCATCAATATTTTATAAATCATGTGAACATTAGTTCTTGACACATCACAAGGAACTTCAGGTGGAAATGGACTGTCCTGGACTTTATTTAGTGTTTTCAAGAAATACTTGTGAGATGTAAAAGTGCATTCGTTGATGGCACCAAGCTGTAAGTAGTTACTGGATCGCATTAAAATGATCAAGAAAAATTACAGAGAGAAGCCCAAAAATAGCAACATGAAATTCAAAGCACTGAACTTCAAGAAAGCACATCTACAAATACAGACTGGGAAATAACCAAAAGAAAGATCTAAATAGTAGAATGATTAAAGTAAAGACTCAATGTACTACAAATGGCAAATTCACCCTGAGAGACGTTATTACTTCCAGTGTGATGACAGAGGGAAAAATTCTGTCATTAACAATACCTCAGCTAGAGGCAAACTTCTGTCCAGTTTGGGATACCACATTACAAAAAATGACAAAGTAGAGAAGTCAAAGAAAAGTACTAGTAAAAGTAGAAGGAACTTAATTGCTTTCTTCTAAATAAACAAATAATTCCTCCAAAAGAACAACGTTTTTTAAGAACGGACACAAAGAATGAGTCTCCAATAAGAGAAGGAATCACCTTTACTTGCAACAGACTATCTTGGAAAGATAAAACTTTCAAAGACTCCACAAAAAACAAGTATTAAAATTTATGCCTATCACAGGTATCTAGGATGAAGGCAGGAATACTTGTCTCCTTAATTGCTGAAATTTCCCAGCCTACGTTTTTATCAGGCACCTCAAGCTAAAAGCCATGACTCCCTTGCTCAAGCTACTAACTTACCAAGGCTTTCACTGCTCCCCAAGCAGTCTAGGAAAAATATGCAGAAGCCAAGATAATTATTACAATTGCTACAAAACATTGTGTGTAAATCCACTGTTACACAACAAATATGCATAGATTAGCCACTATTTTAAGTAGTTTATACTTGATTTAAAGGCAACTTTTACTTGAACAGCAGTATTAGTTTCCACACTGTGTCTTACCCATCATTTATAAAATTGCCTAAAGGTGCACTTGCAGCATGGAGAAAAAAAAATGAAAATATAGGTTATGAAATGGGAAAACAAAAACACAACTCACAATAAATAAGTAAAATAAATAAGACCACAACTAACATGTATGCATTTCCCTCAACTCTAAAGCACGTCAGGTAGCTCAAATAGATCTAAGGATGAAAGAACATTAAAAAAAAAGTGTTTCTCCAAGTACACTGAAGAAATTAAACACACTGAAACTAAACTAGACATAGAGTAAGATGAAAACAAGAAAAAAAGTACAAAGTCTAACAAGAAAGGAAGAGTGAAATAAATGTTTTGACACAGTATATTACTTCACTTCTCATCCCAATCACAAGAAAAATTAACCACACTTATTTCTTACATTCAGAACTGACCTTAGATGTACAGTGTATACGTGGTTCTCCTTCAGGCTTTAATCCAATTATCTAAAGGAGAGAAAGTTAAAATATTTATAGACTTTCTCCCCCTTTCCTGTTTTACAGACTGAATTTGAACTTTTCCCCCACTTAACATGACAGGGTTCATACAAGGACCAAATCCATCTAGCGTCATTTCATATGAAGCAAAATTTTAGACTAGGACTAAGATTTAAAGCATGGTTCAGTTAAAGCTCCAAGTTACAGTGGCCACAGAAAGGACTATTTCCTTATTTTACATTCAGCATGTAGCATTAATGGCTCAAACCAGCTAGCAGTTCAGGTAAAGTATAACGTCACTGAAAAGTCAAATACTTACTCAGTAAAGTTTTCATCACCTTATACAGTTCAGGAGTTACAGAATGCTTTACAGTCTAATTACATTTCCAGAGCACAGACATGAGGTAGAACACACTTTATCCTGCACAGTGGTTCAGAATACATTACAGAGAGCAGGAAGCACAAAACCGAGGGTTTTAAGATATTTTGATGCAAGTAATCAAAGCCAATACTTGTAAGTATTAGAATGCTCAAAAAGCTCACTTCATTGTACTCTCTGAAACACATGAATTGCTAGACATTTCAGCAAGTTATGCTATTCCAGAAATGCTAACATCTTAAGAAACAAGCTGAACATGTATTTTAGTCCTTTTCTACAATCATTTTTCGAACAGTGGTAGTTGGAGCACTTACATGAAGAACTAAAAAACAAGTAGACACTTACTCTGTTCATTTTCACAAGCACACAGGGAGTTCCTTTAGAATAGCCAAAAGTCTTATCTTCCTTTCCAGAGCATTGTCCAAGCTCAGAGAGGTTAAATCGACATGCCTTTTTAACAGCAACATCATTCTGATCAAAAATCCTTCCTGGCGTACAGTTTATGTTTTGGGATTGCTTTGAATCATCATAAGCTATAAAACAGAAATAGCTTGTAAATCAATGGTATAAAGCATGCAAGTAGCCAAAAACTGCAGAAGCCTATATAAACATTTTATAGTTGTTACTTGTCTAGGAGTTTTCTCAAAAGACTATTTGCAGAGCACTATGTCTCTTATATCCATCTTAACAAACACTTTCAAAGCCTACCAAGAAGTGGCACTGTACCTGACAGAATAAAGAGTATTACAAAACAAACAATGCTATCCTGCTTTTCAAATCATATCAATAATCACAAATTCATTAATTTCTGTACATAAACTAATTCTAAACCAAGCATGGATTCTAAACTAATAATGAATTAATAGATAAACAACCAAATTTTTACGTGGCAACTGAACTAGTTTTCCCTCTGCACATGTTTCTTTTATAAATGCACAGGAAAACCTCAAGTATTTCAGTGACTAATATTAAATTGCCTCTACATTTACATGAGGTAGTGTAGCTGATGTTACACTAACATGCCAAGTTGTTTCACAAGTACACAGTTCACATTGTCACAAACATTCACCTATTCACATTTAACATGTCTTGTGGCTTTGTTCCCCTCCCTTACACCCTGTCCCCAGCTAAGCATAAACAAAGTAAAATGGAAAAAGGGAAAGTTCATCCTCAATGCTAGAGTCCAAAACCCACTGAACTGCAGGAGAGGCAGCTAATCATGGAATGCAGCATTCCTCCCGGGAACCCTTGGCAGAGCTCTGAAAGAAAAAACTACCTATAGAAGCTTTTAGTAGGCACCAAAACTACGAATCCAGATAGATTCAAGTATAGCTTGTGTTAGCTAACAAAGCAACTCATGCACACAAGTGAGATCTTACAGCACGTCCTTGATTCTGACTTACAGCTTTCTGGGGGTTAAACTTAGCAATACTCAACATTGATTTCTGTATTACTAGTTTAAGTGTACATACAGGCACGTATATACAACGATGTGTGACTTAAACTAGTGATTTTGCCATCCTTCAGTCTTGTCCTGTTACCTTTTCTCCATGTTCTAAATTCAATGCTTTCATATTTCTGCCTGTAAATACTGCGTATCAGGGTGAAAATGAATAAATTGCAGTTAATTTAATCTTTGTGTGCCTCATTTTCTAAGCAGACAAACACTCAAGTTCTAAAGGATTCTCACTCAATTACCAAGCCATTTAGATGAAGTTAGATCAGTTAAGCCTTGATAAACTTTGCCTCCAAACACATGACCTGTGTAATTTCACACTAAATTATTTTGGCAATGTCATTTCTGCATCTGGTGGTATTTAAACAACCATGTCACCAAAATACTGGACTAGGATCCAAAACTCTCCTTTATGTACTCCACTATTCCTCTTGCTCAGGCTCCCTGTCAAATATAGGTACTGATATCTAACTTCTTCTGTAAATTATATACTTTAACAACACATGTTTAGAGTAAGCCTGAACTTGAATCAGTCTTCATTAGCAGTTGGTAACTACAAGCGAAAAAGGAAACTAATGTACTCAACAGTAAGACTCCTGAATTACTTGGGCAGTTGTAAATAACTTACTTACATTCAAGGAATTTTCTAAGCGTAGAAACATACTCTGAATATGACTGGCCGTCACTCTTGTTAAAGTAAAATTCCAGTGCAGTGTCTGGCTTTGGTGAAATCATAAGTCCTTAAAAAGAAAAAACGCAAGTAAAGAACTAAACAATTTCTCTTCCCTACACCACTCTAACCTACTCAAAAATCATATCCATAAATTGGAAAATACCTATCTGTAAAGAAACATCAATGTTACCCCTAATATTCCACAGTACTGCAAGGTAGTTTGTGTTTAAAGCCAGTTATCAAAATCAACGTTACATGAATTTATACTTAAATTCAGTCCAATGTACAACAGCAATTCACAAACCAAACCCAAGTGATTAGAAATAGCAAAATCAGCAACTTAATCACTTTCAATCAAAGAGTTTTACTGATTCACTTCCCACTTCCCATATTCAGCAAATTAAACTTAAAAAAAAATGAAAGGATACCCAAAACCACACCCAGAAAACCTCCAGTTAAAGCGATGCTTCAAAGCTTTAGGCAATACAGAGTGAAGCTATGATTATATTAATCTCATAGAAACCCACAAGAAACAAAGTATTTTTAAAAACTTTATAATGCACAAAGATGGCTTGAAAGATTTCCCGATTGAAACAGACAAGCCAAGTTAGTTGTTAGTCCCTTCCCCTTTCTCCTCAAGCAGAAAGTTTAGATGTTGTCTGTTTCACGGAGAATACAAGACGCTTTATGAAATCACTGCACACGCACCACTCGAAGGGGGCATGCCTTAGTCAGGCTGTGGTCACTACCAACGCTCTCGTGCTGCCTCCCAGGCTGCTAGCAGGGGACAGTGGCACCCGGGGCTCCCCCACCACTGCAGTGGGGGCCTATGGTGGGCTTCTCCGTGCAGCTGCTGGCTGAGGACAGCGGAACGGGAACAGTCTACAGCCAGGAAGCCAGGATCGGCAGGAGACACAAGGACACAGATTACCGAATGCTGAAGTCCAGCTTTGTGTTGAAGGATGAAAAAGGCAGACAGTGACATGGAGTTTGGGCCCTTCAGAGAGGTGAAGAGTCCTTCTTCCCAGGATACGGGCAAAGAGAGGTACAGGGTTAAATCTTACGGGGTTTTTTGCAGCAGGTGAAAGCAAAAGGCACACTCTCTGCCAATACATACAGCTCCTTACCACCAGGAGCTGTCACTAACACGGATACCTAACGCTAATATTATTCATCACAGCTTCAGTAGCAGATGAAATAGCACTACACCACCAGACACAGCAGAAGAGATTAAATCTGTTCAAAAAGGGGTGTACAATTGACTGCTTTATTCAATATTTATTGACCTCACACTACCTTACAGTAACTCTTATTTAATGTAAATAATCTGAACGGATAAAAACCCTGCCGTCGTGATTAACAGATGAGTGTCCATGCATCTGTCTCTTCAAGTATAGCTGAGAACTGACATTGCAGTTCCACAAAAGAAAAAAAACCTCAAACAACGACAAAAAACCAACAACCTATTTTTTATCAGATCAGTTTTCTTCTAAGTCAGACTATTAAAATGGTTTTATCAATGTCAAATTTGGCATCAGGGAAGAAGTTGCAATTACAGCAGCAACTAATTGTATCAGCTTAGGATAGCATGTAGTTTCCTATCCTTCGGCAAAACCAATTAAAACTACATTTCCAAATGAATAAAATTTAAGCCAGAAAACAAAACTCATTCTCCTTAAAAAAAAAAACAAAAACACAACCAAACAGATCTTCTTTATATAAAATAAACATTTAATAACATAAGACTACAGTGAGAAGATCAAGTCAGATAAGCTGTCTCAATGTTGGATTCTAAATACATTACTGTAGTTAATCAATCACAGTAAGCTTTTGGAAAGCATTTATAAAGTGCAATTAAGCAGCCCAGGTCTATAAGGTTTCACTTATAGAAATGACCAAGCTTTTCAGCTGGAGGCAGAAATTATTAGAAATACTTTAAATTGGGAAATAATAAAGATAGATACTAGAGATTTATCACAAACACCTTTTAGATTCTAAAAAAACCCAAATATTATTTAATGTTTTTTTACTCTACCCTTTTTGTAGAATTTCCAATACATTATAAATCCTCCTTTCTGCATTAGCAGCAGTTAAATTATTTCCAGACAAGCCACAGCAAAATGCCTTAATGACTGACAATCCATATAAAACTACAAATACCATTTTTGACTGCAAATTACTGTGCACCATTACAGTCATCTTCTGGCCTCCACATTGAACTGGGATTCAACAAAACACAAGATAATTAGTAACAGGGCTGAAATATCACCAAAGGGGTTTTACACACTAAGGGGTTTGGGGGGACAAGAGATTGTAATTCTCTACAGAATTATACTGTAAATGAAGGACTTGGATGCTGTTTTTCAAAGTGAATACGACAATGTAACAAAACTGCTCACCAATGAATGAAACAGTAATTTAAAGAGATTCACGGCTTCAGGGGAAATTAAAAAAAACAACCCTAAGAGGAAAGGACTGCTCCAATTCCAGCGGATCACAGTCTGCCTTGAGACTACTGGTGTAAGCTCTACAGAAAAAGCTATTTGAAGGACTGATGCAAGGACTGAGAGAGATGCAGGATTTGGGCTCTTCTAGAACAGAATTAGCAGCCTCCACACAGGATCACATCTAGGACTGTAATAGAGATTACATTATCCTACAATTCCAAGAGGGATTTTAAAAAAAAGTTTTTTAAATCATCTGGATTTGATTGATACTATTATATCCCAGTGTACAATGCAAGTCAAATATCAATTACAAAATAAATCAACTGTGAGATTTCCAAGTATGTTAAACACAAGAGTAAAACCTTTGACCTACGCCATCCAGGTTTTGTGTGTAGAATTTTTTTTTATAATTTAAAGTTTTACAGCCAGGAACATGACATGTTTCACTGCAAGTGAAAAATGACAGAGTTAAAGAGAAATATTAAAACAGAAATAAGCAATTTTATTAACTTATGAGTAATTAAAGACATCATTAATAAAAAAATTAATTCAGAAATGTTAAAGAAATTCTTAAATTAAAAACTAATTGTGGCATACATACTTTTTCAAACAAACGTCCCTTATGACTTATTTCAAAACAAAGGAAAATTAATACCCTAAACTGCAAGAGGCATGAGAAAAAAAAAGTCACTCAAGTCCAATCACAGCTCCCCACAGCCTCCATCCACTACCAAGGTTCTGACTACCACAAAGGAGATGGGGAAAAATAGTCAACTAGTCCACCTTCTCTTTTTTTTAATCTTCCCCCCCCCCCCCCTTTTTTCTTTTTTAAACTAAGGAGGTCTTTTGTAATGATTATTATTATTATTTCCAGCATTTAGCCCATTCTTAGCTTGAAAAAACAGCACGAAACCTCAATAATCCCTTATGAGAAGAGGACGCTTGTTGGAGAAGGCCTGAACACCACATCAAAACTAATTCTGTTCAGAATCCAGACACATTTACCACACCGGCCCAACTGCAACTTGCTCTCACAAAGGTTACTGTATCATCACAAGATGAAGAAGCTGCAAGATGCTGGTTAATTTTAAGAGTTTAGAGTCCAAAAAAAGGAAAAGGCATTTTAAAAAATCATGTCATCTAACTTCTACCAAACTATTCATATTGCATAGCCGTTTAGTTTTGTTGTGTTTTAGACATAAATTTTGTTTCTAAGCAAAATTATAAAATTGGAGATATCAAATTTTCAGGTGGCCCAATAATTTATATACATGCATATACAAATCAAATACACATTCTCCAGAAACAGTAAATAGCAAAAACTAACTTATAAAATAAATAAAAAAATAAAAAAAGGAGAGGAAAAAAAAAGGGGTGGGGGCTGGAGAAAAAAAAAAAAGACAACCATCTTATTATTAACTTTATTTGTACCAGGGTTTTCAGGGTTTTTTTTCTGTCACTTACAGCTCCATGAACCCCGAAGTGGGGCTGGATGGGCATGTACACAAAGGAAGCAGTAGTCCCAGGAAACAGGACACCACTTTCAGTGGCAGCTACACGTAGTGTGCACTTAGCTTCACCATAAAACAGGACACACTCTCTTCAGCAGAACCCTACATAATAGGTCAACAACCCCTGAAATCCACAGACATTCCATGTCAGTTGAAAGCTATCTAATTCTATAATGAAAACTCTGGAGATGCCTTCCTATCACAGCCCTTACACCCTCTCGAGCAGATCACCCCCATAGTACAGCCTTCCTGTACTTTCTTCAACGTATCAAATACTAATCACAGCTGGCCTTCCATCTTATCCAAGAGGACTGGTTTAAAGTATCTTTAAAGCAATTTGATTAAATTAAAATCCCGCTTTACAACTGCACACTGTGTGGATGTGCAGGTAAAATGGCAGTCTACATATGTAACAAATTCAACTGAGAAGAGCTTAGAGAAAAAAACAGCAAAAGTTAGCACATACACACAAAAAGCTACCGACTGAATTTATGCTATAAACATATATAATTTGCCTCACAGCAAGTTTTATCTTTGAAATCTGTAAGTAATTTAATAATAATCACAGTTTCCCATAGGCAGTTCAGACTTCAAACAAACTCTCAAATGAAACTTAGCTGTTAAACCAGACAAAGGCTTATGAAAAAATAAATACACTTACCTGGACTAGAAATCCGGTCACGATATTTTGGTATATCACTGCTCAGTGTCTGAAGCATAACCCACATTGTGAATGTGAAGAGTGCTGCTAGGAAGCCATAAAATACCAGATAGAATAGTAAGATCAAACCTGTAAAGAAAAAACTAAAATTACTATTTTCATTTCAGCTAATTACATTACCTATTTTGAAAATCAAAATGGGAAATAAGCAATACAACATTGGGTTTTGGTCACGCGTGTGTCCCCAGTCCCTTGCCACTCCTAATTGTAGTTATAAATCAATATGCCTCTAGAATACATATGTATTGCATAGTGAAGAATAATGCATGCAAAACTATTTTCTTTATACTTTCTGGCTCTTAAAGTTTACAGGGTTTCTTAGCATCTTCATTTTTAAGAGAAAAGCATTAAAAACCACTCAGAGCTACACAGGAAAGCTGATAAAGATGATGAAGCAGTCCATTAGAAAAAACAATAGTTTAAGGGAATCATAGTTCTCTATCTGGAAAGGGGTTGTAGGGAAGATGAAAGAACTGAGGTGAAAAGATAAAATTGTTACACTGGATCCAGAACAGGTAGGGATTGGTGCTTTAATAACATAGTTGATATTTGAGAGAGCTCCACACAGAGCATTCATTCACACATACGTCCTGTTACAAGAGACTTCAGGTGAAAATGCTTTCTGCTGCGTATTTTTGAAAACAAACCAAGCCTTCTATTCAAACTTATCACAAGCCTTCACCCAACACATCCACCTGCTTTATCAATCTACCTCTGGGACTCCACAATGTTCCTGGAATTCACCAATTACACAGACATTACTAACTTCAACTTGACAGTTGCTTAACAAAGAGCTCCTCAAAACCTGACGAAACAGCCTATTACACCACTGCACCTCTCCACCACTTAGCTGCAACAAGTCTCTGAGTGAGAACACTACTTAGGGAAAGAGCTTGAAAACTTGCTATGATGAAGTGTTTGTATTCCACACACACACCCTTTTTTTCCTTGTGCATGCACAGACCTCCACTCTGGATACACAGATCAGTCCTTTACCGCAAAGACAAGGTAACAGCCAGACCAAAGTTACTATCTTACTTTAGAGATAAGGACTCAGATCAGCTGCAGAGATTTTCAAAGAACCTTCTGCCCTTTTTCTCACATGCATAAACCTAATATCAAAGCCTTTTAAAATGTGGGGCAGCTCGATTATTTTAGTAACTAAGTTTTCAAACATTTTGTATTCTTGCATTATTTGGTTTTTGACCCTGATGGACCCATGTTAGTGTTTCTCATTAAAGCAAAAAAAACCCCAGCATAGTTTGCTACATTTCCTTGGGTTTGTTTCCAGAAGTTCTGAGAACATGTACTCATGATTACCATTAGATTGTTTTTTAAAATCTTGTTTACCTAAGACAGTTCCCAACTAAAGATGAAACATATAAACTACATGGATGGAAGACTTACTAAAAGACATTTAGATTAAACAGATTTTTTTTTAAATTAATTGAGTATACAAAACTAACCTATAAAAAGAGCATGTTATCCTGTTTTTAAACTGAACACTTGAGACTGAAGGACATGTGCACAGACAACTGTCAAAAACAATGGGAGTTATACAAGTATTGAAGAATACAAATGCTTGCACAGGTACCAAAACCATACTAATTCAAAAACACAACCAAAGGATGACACAAATTCAATTTTTATAAAATATTCTACCTATAAGGCTGCCATCAGGAAGCCAAAGAGGTATAACTCAGGTCAAGAAAATCACATCAAAACAGTTATGCAACATTCTACCACTGACACTCGCTTATATGAGAGAATCAAGTGCTGTATTTTTCACCCTTCCACAGAAAAGAAAAAATTAAAAGCAAAAATGACTGTACTCCAGGGATATGTGCTGGAAGATGACAGAAGGAAGCCTAACCCCTGGCTCCTGTCCCAGAAAACTATGCCTGCATTTTGCACGGAAATATTTCCTAGTGTGCTACAGCCCCCAGTAATCCATGACTGCTGAAGATGCAAATATTCTATTTAATTCTCCTGAAAGAACTCAGTGTACATATACTAAAATAATGAGGTGGCTCCCAAATTATCTTTACCATAACACAAGCTCTCTACAGCAACCAGCTGAATGTTAGTGGATTTTGGCTTGGTTTTAGTTTTCAATTTCACATGTTGAGAAAGTTACTTCCTAATCTGCAATAATCTGAAAGTGACCAGTTGTTTAAAATACATGTGGGAACCACTGAGATGTAAAATACAATGTAATATATAGAAGTAGCAAAATACGTGAGCACAAGAACAAACTCTGTAACGAACAAGACAGCTAGACAGCTATTATAAACTATTTCTAAGGCTATTTAGAAGCTGAAAAGCAAACAGTAGTAATAAAAACAAACAGTAAAAGTCCTAATCAACCAAAGCTATTACAGAAGTTGCATCTGTATTTGGCACACCAGCAATCTGCTTTATCTATAAGCTTACAACTGCTTTAACTGGATCCAAAACAGAACAATGATCTTCTGATTAACAGCCTATGTATTTTCGGTATCACGCACAAAAACAAACAGCCTTACAAAACCTTTGGTCAGCTCTCATTTTGATCCCTACAAGTTAATAAATTATTGAATACACTTTCAGCAGACAATGCTAAATTCTAAGTATACTTTCCATCAACTGACCAAGACATTCATCAACCAGTTCCAATGTAACAGAAAAAAAGTTTGACGTGTAAGACAAGACAAGCACCTTCTGTGGCAATTAGCATAAAAGCAAGGAAGGCAGGGAAATTTTTTCACAGAGCTATTTCAGAACGTACATGTATTTTTATTTCCAATAGATGATGTCTAACTTCACCAGGTAAAATACAAATTTTTAAAAATCCCTGCCCACTTGTTTACTGCTGATGGGCATGCACTTCTAAGGAGACACGGCCCATAGCTCCGCTTTGGGCCAATACCGTGACACCTGAATACTGGTCTTGGACCTCATTTTGAAGCACCCTGAAGAGCGGACCCAAGCCTGCTGCAGCTCTTTGCTACCTCAGGCTCCCTTGAGGCAGTGGTACCTTGCCACCCACCCAGCCTCTCTACTCCAGCAGGGAAGGGGGCTGCTGGGGTCCTCCTCCCCTGCCAAGAGCTGCAGCGGAGTAGAACTGCTACTGGGGAGCCCTCGTGCCCACAGAGGGAACATCAATACTGGGGAAAACGGGAAGGATCCCAATGTCTACAACACTGATTGACTCCGTGGTAAGACTGCAGTGCGAACAGTCACTGTTCACAGAGTCCTTGTCCCCCCCAGGAACGTCATAACTACCAGGGCTGCAGCAGTAACAAGGCCAGACAGTTTCTATTCACAAGCCCTAAAATCCCACTAACCTCCCCCAGTCCAGGAAACCATGTGTGCACACACACACAGATTCCTCTTAATCTTTAATATAGCATGTAAATGCATTGCAGAACACTGACCACTGAACTGCCCCATTTATGCTACTTTGCCACATTAAAAAGGAAAAAACAAAGAACAAAAAACCCCTCTGCAACTTCCAACAGCTCCAAACTGAGTAAGCTTCTCTTTGTGAGCCTATTAGCATTAATTATCCTAAGCTAATCACATTGAACAAGCCATAACCTGTCAAGAAGCTCTGCCAAAATAACTTCACATAACACCGAATTTCTTGTCAGGAAACAAGATGTACCCAAGTAACAGAAGCAAGCTATCCTCCACATTTACTCCAAGGAAAGTACAGCTACCACGTCTAATATACAACTCAATTTAATTGTTGCAGAACATCTTGCTACACCAAACCCTTCGAGTCTCTCAGTCTTTGATACTAAAACAATCACACACGAAAAACTGTCATAACCAAAATTCTGCATTACAATTTACCTAGTTGGTTTGTTGGATTTTTTTTTGGTGTTTTTTTTTGGTTTGTTTTTGGTTTGGTTTGGTTTTTTTTGTGGTGGTGGTGGTTGTTCTGGTGGGTTTTTTTCTTTTTCTTTTTTTTTCAGGCATCACAGTAACAAAAACCCTTCATACCCTAACCACATGGATAGGCAACAGTCAAATCTGGAAAACTGCTACTTTGGAACCAACATGTTGGAGCCATCGCTAGTTGCAGTTGATTTGCAGGGATCAAAACACTACTCCACTATGAAAATTAGAATTTCTTATTCCAGTAAATGCAAGATATCACATACCTGGCCATCATTTCCTTGATGAATACAAACTTTACATGGTAAAAGTGACAAAAAGCATGTCAATCTGGCATAAACCAGACTGGCAGATCTACCTATATGTAATACATAGGTAGGTATATACAGATACCAATATAAACACTCTCACACTCGCAACTGACATGGAAGAAACTATTCAACGCTACTTGCAAGAATGAAAATGAAATGCTGCCTTCATGGTTTGATGGATCCCATGCTGCATTAATCCTACCACATGCATGATCATTCTTCAGTATCTTTTAACTAGTGGGATTTAAATACCCAAAGTTATGTTACTAGTAACTACCACCAATGCCAGCAACATTAAGAAGGGCTTTTGGTCCACCTGCAGATGGTGGATTTCCTTGCCTTAAACTAATGCAACTATACATATTAGATAGTCACTAATCATGTTTCAACTTTATTCCCTACACACCTGAGAATTACTGTTTTCCAAATTTTGAGGCTGGTGGGAGGAGTGAGAGGAGGAAAGAGGGAAGGAAGACTTCAGGAAGAAATAAAACTTTGGTCCTGTGTTAAGACTTTATTTCACAGTAAGACAGGGCTCCACATACAACATGGCTAAACACTTCAGGAGAATAAAAACTGTCAAGTGCAACACTTGCAAAGAAATCACAAAAGCCAGTGCCTGATGTCATGATTAAGCATTTACAACACAAAAAAAACCCAAACTCCCACAATACCCTCACTGTACCACCACAGCTTACTGACATGTGCAACAAGAGAAGGCAAGCCTTCATTCTTCAGAGCAATTGGTGTCATGGAAAATAAAATATTCTCCTGATTTCTCAAATATTAATTTCTTATGATAGGCAGTATCATGGAAAAGTTTAGTAAGATTTTGACTGCAGTCATATTCCTGGCTGTGCAGGAATTTTTCCATTAACTGTCCATCTGTCACAATAGAAAGAGAGAGCACTGTGTCTCTCTCCAATTCACAACCTGGTCGCGTAAGCGCTCCTACTGCAGTGGCAGACAGCGATGCCAGAATGTAACTAATAGTACACTACCTGTGAAGAAATCTATATCACAACAAAACACTGCTCAATAAATTTAACTTATAAACAACACAGAAGAACCAAGTCAGAAAAACAGTTAAAACTTTGACAGCACCTTATGTCCCAGCAAGAACTCAGTGAAGACAAAACAGAAGCAAAACTGGACCTTTTGTTACAGCGACCGACAAGACTGTACATCCATTGTCGTGGTGGTAAGCTTTCCTAAAAAGAAGGTGTTTAGTTTTGCTGGCGGGGTCTTTTGTGGGGTTTTGTTTGATGTGGTTTTTTTTTTTTTTAAAGCACATATTTGTGCACTGAAGGATACAGCTAAGCATTCAAAAGAATATTCAGTATCTCTGAATTTCTATGTACTTCAAGACAATGCCACCTCTACCCTGAACTCCTTGACACAACTAACTTTACAGCAAGGCTTAAACAGGCTTGACATGGCACCTAGTGTGACCATAAACCAAGTATTGCTAGACTCTGTATTGCCTTCCCCCCCCCCATTTTTCTGTCACCTCACGTAAAAAGAGTTTACCGTCCATGTTGTCAGATTACATGCACATTTGATCGTGCAGTTAGCATCCCATTACAATACTTTCATGATGACCTCACTCTGTTCTTGCTATGACTCTAGGCAGGCACAGCACCTTGCCATTACAGGCAGAGCCAGATGCTAATCTTCATTTTACTTACAAGGAAGGCCCCACATGGCAGTTTTCCAAGTTCTCCTTTCTTTGCCCTACCTGACTAAACCCCATGTGGAACCCCAGCACCAATCCTCCCCTTCCCATCATCTCCACAAGGACTCTCAGCACCCTCTATACTTTGTTGCTGAGAACACCACCCACTCATGTCATCAACAGATCTTACCAGTATTTTCTGTCTCTTCAATATGACAAATGATTATAGCAGATAATAAAAATGTGAGGGTTTTGGTAGGCGTTTTTTGGTTAGATTTGGATACTGCTTTGTGAAAGATTCAAATTGAATCATCCCTCAAGTCTGCAAAAAGCACAGTAAAAATCTCTCATTTTTGACAGCAAGAAACAGGTTTTTTACCAAACTGTAAAAGGCAAACTCTTTACCAAACTCTAAAAGGCAACATACCTCTGTTACATGACAAATTAGTATAGGAGCTGCATGTGTTTGATATTTTCAACAAATCCTGGTGTAGAAATGGCAGAGAAAGATGAGTACTCCAGTGCCATAGCACTCAGATTCACAGAGAATCACTGCCTTGTGGTTAATTTTCATGAGCCCCCACGACTGCATTAGACTAGGGCAAAATGCTAGGGCAAAATACTGTGAAAATTATTTAACTGTTTCTCCGTTGCTTCTGTCTTATTTCTGTGAGGAAATTGTTTTGAGACAAGAGAAATATGCACAGAAGAATCAGAGCCAACTGAATTCTTATAATGCTGCCCCTGGAGACACCACAGCCCAGCCGACTGGCAACCAGAGCCCTCCTCTCCTACCTCCCCGCCTTTCAGAGGGTAGACTGGCAATAGAAAAGGAACAACAGTCAGCGAGACTGCTCTAAGCTCGCATCAGTTCGGCAAGGGCAGAAGTGGGACCAAACCTCGCATATTCTTCTATGCCAACAGAGCCACTCAATTCGTGTTCTGCAATTAAAAAATAAAAACCAAACAGAAAGCCACACATCACCTCCCAGAATAGTCAAAGACTATCGTTTACTTTATACATATAATAAGCACAATATGTTAATCACAAAACACTAGGACAAATAAATGTGGGGAAAATAATACACCGACAATTTATAGTGTTGCTGAACAATTCACTTCTTTAATGTCCAGGCTAAGCCAGATACCAATCACCCAAACCATTTAAGAAAACTTATTACATTAAGTAAAATTACTCAAACTACTATCTAAGCCTACACATACCTTCTCAATATGGAAAAACATCTTTTATCAAGGGAGCTGGCCGTGGAAACTCTATTACCAACTTAAGTCCTATCAATTTCGAGTGTTATCTATTGGCCTTGGACTAGCACAGACTAGTAACATTGTGACTTCTATGAGATAGCTTTAAACCCAGAAGGTTGTTCCAACTTCACTTTTTTAAAAAAGTTACAAGCTATTTCTAACGTGCCCACAGTCCTTGCGTTCGTCAGATTCACGACACAGATTTCTGCAATCCATACACCCATTCACCCAGCCCACACACTTGAGGAAACCTGCCCGTACAGAAAAGATCACTAGACAACAGCATAGTGGAAATTTCCTCTCCTTTGCTATTCAACTGGCAGAGCAGCTCGCAAGCTCTTATTTCCATCTGAATGGAGGAGAACTCATGTCAGTGCTAGGGCCCTCTCTTGATAGACAGGAGACATTGGCACCGCAAAGAAAGTGCACCCCATGCACAGTCTGCTTAAGGCTCCTCCTCAGTATTTCAACATTAGTATTCATTGAGATTGTGTCAAGGCCAAGGATGTATTGGCCTGTTCCTTCACGCCATGCTGAGATTCTTGTTGGTTTTGTAAGCACAACTATTAAGTATCCCAACTACATCCAAGTTTTGGGAGGAGACGCAGCATTTTCTGAAGTCAATAAATATGTCCCGTGAGGACTGAAGAAACATCCTAATATTAAGCATTTATACAACTGTTTAATATGAGAAAACATACTGAGAAAATCCAAATATTTTTATTGGAAGCAACGAGATTATGATAACATGGTTTCCAGCTCAGAGGAAAGCAATGGGAAGACTACCTGAAAACAGGAAAACAAACACTGCCTTCACAAGCTTGACTTGAGAGCTCTCATTTAAAAGCTTCGCGTAAGAAAAATAAAGGGCCCGGAAGCCTTACGCTGGAATAAATTTAGCACAATGACGCACAACGGCACACAGCAATCGTTCTTTTGTGGGCCATCTGGAACCGGGGCTCCTAAACTTTTGGTTTGGCTTGTTTTTTTGGTGGGTTTTGGGTTTTTTTTTTGCTTTCCCTCTCTGATCCGCAGCTACCGTCTAGAAGTACAAAGGCAACGGGCGCTCATTCATTCTGGGTTTCCTGCGGTGCTGGGGAGCGGGGGGGGGGGGGGGGGGGGGGGGGGGGGGCACGAAGCGGACGGGATGCAGAGCTGCACCGATACGCACGACGCTGCCACCGACGGGGGGCGATGGGCGCGGGGTGGGGGGGGCGGCCCCACACCTCGGCGGCCCGTCAGAGCCGCACGGCGGCGGCCCCCGGAGCCCCCCCGCCGCCCCCCCGCGGACCGGGCGGAGGAGGAGCCTGCGCGCCCGCTCTGCTGCATTTGCGTACTGAGGCGGGAGAGTGAGTCAGCTCGGGACGCGCTCCCAGAAACTCCTCTTCCTCCCCCGACCCCCACCTGCCCCGGGAGGCGCCCCCACCCCCCGCCGTCACGGCCGGCGCTATTTTTAGCCCGGCGGCGGTTGTAACGGTTACCGGGGCGCGCGCGCCGCGGCCTCGCGGGCCGCCTCACCTGGCAGCCGCGGCCCCGCGCCCCCGCCAGGGCCCCCCCGCCGCTCCCGGGGCGCCTCACCGCCCCCCCCCCCAGCCCAGGCCCGCGGCAGCCCTTACCCCAGCTCTTCGCCGTGCGCCCCAGGAACTCGCCGCTGTTGGGGTTGTAGACGAACTGCCGCCACTCAGCCATGCTCTGGCGGAAGGGCTTCTTCGTTTCCTTGGTCATGGCGAAGCGAGAAGCGGCTGCGTCGCGCACCCCGGCGGCCGAGCCTCCCAGGCAGAGAAAGCCGCAGCGAGCGCCCGCTCCCAAGCGCTAAGTAACTGCCGCCGCGGCGCCCGGCGGGAGAGCGGGCGGGGGCCCAGTCACGCAGGGACCTTCCCTCTCCCCCCCCACCTCCGCGCCGAGGCGGGACTCGCCGCGGCACCGTTCCGCCCGCGCCAGCCAATCGCGGCCCGCCGCGCGCACGCCCCCTGGCGGCCAGCGGCACCGCGCCTGCGACGCGGAGGTCCGGGGGCGCGGCGGCACGCGGCTCGGCCTCGCGCCCGCTGCGGCGGTTGGGGCCGGTCCCGCTCCCCGCCGCGGGCGGGGGGGGTGGGGTTGGCTGTGGCGCCTCGGCGCCGTTACTGAGGCGCACCGGGGCGGCTGCCGCCGGTATCGCCGTCACCGGAGACACACATACACACACACGCTGAGCTGTGCCGCGGCGCTGAGCGCGGCTACCTGCGGCCCCGCCGGGGTCTCCCCTCAGCCGCCCGCCGGGGCGTAGCTGCGCGCCCAGCCCCGGGGCAGCCTCCCGGCGCCGAAACGACCCCCGCCCCCCGCCCCGGCTCCGCAACCCGTTAGTTGGCGGCGCCGGCGGGGGTTTGACATCGCTGGGGGGGGAACGGGAGGGGCCGCGCCGCGGGACCCGCTACTGCAGCGCAACCGCATTGGAGAAACGGGGGAAGAGAGCGCGGTAGGCAAGTGTAACTGCCGCTCGGAGCACCCCGCACCGAACCGTGCCCGCACCCTGCAGTCCTGCTGAACGCACGTGTACGTTACAGACCTACGGCCGGGCTGTGTTAATAACATGACTTCTAAGAGCGTAAGACTCATTTGCCATCACACCCCTAAGGGTCAAAATAACAAGAGCACCAAAAAAAGAAAAGAAAAAAAATATCTCATTCTCCATCTCTCGGCTGACACCAGAGGAACAGGCTCCATTTACTCTCCGGCGTGAATCAGGAGCTTACCCCTTCATTCCCTCTTCCCAAGCGGAGCAGCAGCACCCCAACACGCCACCAGCCACGGTGCTCAGGCCGGTGGGGCGGCTCTAACATTCTCATGGCCTTGTATTGCTCAGCTAGTGTCAATAATGATCCCTTAATTAGGCACTTTGCAAAACTCCAGTATAACAGGAAAGTTACTACATCAGAGCAGTTCTTAAAATAATAAGCCAGATATCAAACCCAAGTGAAAAAGCTAAGAGAGGCTGTGTCTTAATGTAAAAGATGTCTTAGAAGAGGAATTAAGTATTTATCAGCATGGTTAATTTAAATCTTTATGATGATTGCAGTATTATCGGTGCCAGAAAGCAGTAAATGTGAAGTATAAAATAGAATAAACCTATTTGCCTCCTGAATGTCTGATTCCATTAGTCTCTCTTCTTCTGTTACAGTACATCATCTAAATCACTGTATTTGCTGTAAAACAACAGCAGAAAATAACATATCACTCACTAAATCTCTGTGTCACATTGATCAGCTAATATATTCCATTTCAGGCCAAAAATAAGCCGTCTCCATTTTTCTTTTTTCTTCTAAATGTCACCAAGCAAAAGACTGAATGTCATTCCATTCTGACAACTGCTTTGCTGAATTATTTTTCCCAGTTTATACAAGCAGGTACCACACACTCTTAAGGAATAACATGTCAGCAAGATGTGCCCATAGCCATCTTTTTGGATGGGGCACCGTATTGATCCAATAACATTAAAGTTTACTAGATGCAAAGACTGGGGGAGTTAATACAGATTAAAAACAAAGATTGCTTCTTGCTTCCACAGAATGGCCATGTCCTACATTATTCAATGAAATGTCAATGTTTAAATATATTCATTAAAAAATATATTCAAGAAAATGTAAACCAAAGTCTATGAGGAACTAGTATTATCCAGCAAGCACTGAAACTCTTCAGTCTGCTCATCATAAAACATAGGAATCTTTGTGCCCTGCTCCAGTGAGTTCAGAGGTGCAGTTTGACTAAGATAACTATTACACTCATTTTTAAAATCAGCAGTCTCATGCAACCCAGCCTGACTTGGATGGAGTAGTGGATCCTCATCCCCACTGAAAACTCAAACTGTTTCTGAGCTGCAGGAGGGTAAATATTTTGACTCATGGACATACAAGCCCATTAGCTAGACACCAATCCCAGCTAAGATAATGGAAAGGTCCATCAATATTGCAGTTAATGAAAAGTAATGAATGGTGACAGCATGACCAGCCATACAATTAGCTGCAATTGCAGCGCAGTGTTTGACAGCCTGCATCCCTTCCTCACCCACGTTACCGCATCGGGGTGCAGGCCAGTGGCTCCCTGGGGGCTGGGGATATGGGGCACCCCGCAGGGATAGGGAACAGGGCAGGACACGGCAGCAGCAGAGGGCAGACGCGCCCAGGCCTGGACACCAGCCCTGGAGCCAGGGTCCAGACTGGCAGGGCCCACGGCCAGGGCCAGGCGCAGCCGGGGCTGCAGAGCAGCATACCTCCGGCCATGCCGGGCCACGTGAAACAGGGCTCCACGACCATGGCGGGTGATGGTGAACTCAAACTGGTCAGGGTAATTAAGGCCTATTAGTGCACTCAGGGCCCTGATGAGTAGGAGCAAACATCTTCGGTTTTTTAAGTAATTGAACACTCAGCTGATAAAACTCATTGCAATTCCATTTTAAACTTGGATTTCTCCAAGCTATTGATTCAGTGCCACAAGATATTTTGATTCAAAATACCTGATTTGCACAGAAATAACTGGACTAAAAACTGGCTTGCTGACATTTCAAAATGTAATTGTCAGTGGCAAGATGTCAATGAGTTGATGTGATGCCGATTCCTAAGCTGAAAGTATTCTGCATTAGCAGTCTAGGTGGTTGTATAAAGACTTTGGTGACAATGTTTAGAAAAGACAGAAAGATCAGTATGTTCATTTGTTCAGCAAAGCACAAGTAAGACTGGCAAAAAGAACCAATGTAACCTAGAGGCCATAAAAACTTGTCTTCTAGAAAGATCTCTGTGCGCACAGTGGCGACAAAATGCTACAAAAAAAAACCCTACCCTGCACCTGCTTCTGACATTTACATTAACAGGAAAATGGAAATATTAGTGATAGTTCAAAGAATACTGGAAAACGATCCAGGGAGCTGAAGACAAGCTAACTTACAATACGAAGCTTCCACATTTCAGCTTATTGAGCTTCTGAAAGAAAGAAAAAAAAAAAAATGACAAGAAAGCTGGATTACTTTGAATAGGGACTTAAATATAGAAAAGAGATCTTGATAGTATGACCTTTTCAGCCTTGCTGACAAAGGCAATGGTATTCATTTGCTGGGAACTGTAGCTAGACAAACCTAGTGTTGACATTTCCTGACTGTGAGGGCAATTAAATATTTACGTAGTTTATATTGGGAGAGATAGCAGGTGCACCTTTCCTTTGGTTTTAAACATGAGATTAGATATGCTTTTTAAAGACAGGTTTTAATTCAGCTTTGGAAGGAATCCGGTTGTGTGCAGATAGGCAGCAGGACTTCACTTCCCGTCAAATAACATTGCAATGCAACATTCTAGGTCAGAAGCAGTATTCTCTGCTTGCAGACACCATCCAGAAAGCCAGACCAATTGTCTCTGCTGTCCACAGGGATTTTGGCCATGTTCGGTCAGATGGTTACTGAAATAATTGAGACGGTTCCACAGAGAGACATGGACGAGTGACACTGGCAGTTTTGAATATGGATGTCTGACGACTGTCAGCTTTGGGCTTACCACCTCACAGACCATCCAGCACTAGCAATGGTCCTCAGTTCACAACGTCCTGTTTCTCTGGAAAGGCAGTTTTATCTGCGTGGCTGAGCTTTGTAATGGTGTAATTGGCAATACATGTTTTCCAAAGCACAACAGGGAGAAAACCACCTTGACGCATTACCAATAAAATAACGTATTATGGTGATAAAAATGTAAACCATACAACACAAAAAATGCCACACTTTTAAAATATTAATTGTATAAAGACACCTGCTAAGTTCTTTTTTAAAACTGTCATGCCGAACCCTGGGGAAAAAAGCACAATAGGATAGGAAGCAAGATTGCTGTAATTTACTGTACGGAAACTCTACAGACAGCAGTTCCTTAGCACAAGCTAAATTTCTTTTCAGTTCCTAAAGGGAATTTCACTTGGGCCCACTGGAGGATTCCTGAAAACCAGAAAGCCACCCCCTTCTTTTCTAGTTTGGGTTAGGGTGGATCACAGCAAGACACAACTTAGGCACCACTTGGGCAGCTCCCTGGGGTGCTGCAGCTTCCACAGGGCTCTGCCCAGGCTAGTTTCAAAGCAACTTTTGAATGGCGAGAGATGTATGCGTAAGTTAGACTCAAATCTGCTTCTTTATCCTGAGCTAAGTTTTAAACTGGAATTAGAACATGCCTGATAAACTCAGGAAGGACCAACTTCAAAAATATTATGACTGAGAAAAACTTTCTAATTCATTGTACAAAATACCAAGAAACATAAGACACACATTTTCATGAGAAAAAAAATAAAATACAAAAGACTTCCCACTAAAAATGAAAAAGAAAATGTCTGTCATTGTGAGAGTAGAAAGACTACAGAAACAGTTCTTGTGCTTGGTAGTTTGCCAATGAATCAGAAAGGGCTGGTAAAAATGCATTCATTGTGCAGAGCCCCCTCACTCCTGAAAAAACTCCTTTATTCACAGAGACAAGATTCTGCTCTCATATATAGCACGACAACTCCTGTTAAGTCAATGGGAGTTGACTTGCATTACGCAGAGGAGACTTTTGTGCAGATATTCAGCATTTGTTTACAGTAGGAAAAAGAGCCTCTAACTATTGCTGAAAACTATTTCCCTGCTTATTTTTCATACAAAGGGCTTGAAGTGAGGAAAGCTCAATTTGTAGGAATTTTAACTTCACAGCTATCAGGGGTTTTATCCATTTTATAACACATGCAGTCAGAGTTAAGTTCCAGATCATTTTCATGGACAAGTGAAAGAGCTTATTAATTAAAGCTCGTTTTAGAAGACTTTATAAAAATAAGGTATCTGCCTTAATTGCTGAAATGCTTTTCTCCCATTTTGAGCTAACACTTTGTAAACAGTAGCTGAGCGAGGAACCACTGGCACTGTTACTGACAAGGTCTGTCTGCAAGAGACTAGTGAGGTACAAGGACTGAGACGGAAAAAGGATCCAGGCAAGACACCTGGCATTAGCTGGTGGGTAACTCTGGGGCAGGGGCACGTGGGAAGCCATTAGGAAGAGGAGCTAAAAAAGGAAGATGAAGTTTAATGACAAAACTCACACTTAATTGTGAAATGCTACTGAAAGAGATGGTCCCTCCTCTCCCTATTCCACTGTCCCTTCCAAGCCTTCCTTGGGACTTTTAGCATTGGTGTTCATTTTACCCCACGATGACCTGATTCAGAGAGCTGAACTGAAAGAAAATGGATCATACCAGTTTAGTTTCCTGACTCGGCTCACAAGGGAGACCAGGGCAGGCAGCAGGAGGAATGGGACTACCTCTTTCAGTAGCAGCAATTAGATTGGCAGAACCACATCCTGAGTTCAGCAGGGGACCTGGGCAGCAAGCCAAGGAGAAAGCCAGCGCTGGCTAAGCCAGGAGACTGAGGCTGAAATGAAGAGTCTATGGAGACAGAAAACGGTTGAAAAATTGATGTTGGAGGGAATGTAAGGCCTGGAGAAGTGAGGTGGGGTTTGGAAGGAAGAACAGGGTAGAAAGAAATTGCAGGAGTCTCTGCCGTTGCTGGAGCACCATGTCCTGCCCCTGCTACTACATTAGAAAATGCAAAATTTCACTGTTCCTTTACCATCAAATTTTGTGATGCCAATTATGAGCCAATGTGCATATGTCACTGCCTTCTGTTATCACAGAAGATGATAACTTCTTACTCTTACCAGTAATCAGTGCACGCAACAGGCAAAAAAGGCTCTTCTAGTAATCTAATCTTTTTGATAAAAGCAGTGGTATCATACCAACATGACTGTCTTATGATCTTACTGACATGTCTCTAGGCTGTTAAAAAAGGAGGGAAGGAAAAGATAATTAAAAAAAAAAGAGAGAGAAAGGAATTTGAACACGTGTAAATTAGAAAAATCATAGAATTACAGTTCATGTAAGTTGGCTAATAAATGACTAAAGAGAAGCAAGAAAGACTCATGATACAGCCAAATTCTTCCCCTAAAAGTGATACCTACAAAACCATAAAGTTTTGGAAGACAAATTTTCATTTAGATTTTCCTGTTCTTTGCCCGGTATGTCTGTTTCGATCTCTCTCACATGAAAGTGTTCATTTTTTTTCCATTCAGTTTTCCTCTGCATCTACATTTCCCCACTGATGTAAATTTAGTCCATACAGTACTGGTAGCTTGTGCAGACAACTGTGAAATACAATAGGTTGCCCCTCTAATTTACTTAAATGCTACTGAGAAATTGTTCCGTGATGGGAACTAGTATTTTCAGTTTTCCCAGTCCAAGTTTCTTCTCCCGGTCAAGTCACTGATTCCCTTAGTGATTTTAAACAAATCATTTGATTTAATTGTACCCATCTCAAGCCAGCTGGATAACTACAGTAAAAAGCAGCTCTTCGTTGAAAACCAAATGCTGTGCCTGAACTGTGCCTTCTTCAGTAAACAAACACGGGTGAGATTAACACATTTTCCCTTGGGACCGTTGTGAGGGAGTCAAGCATTCCAAATGTCTTTCAAAACCTAGAAGATGGGGTCGAATTCGGTCTTGAAAGACATTTTTGCTAATCCAGAAATTAACATGTTGTTTTTGCATAGAATAAAGGATCTTAAATATTTAGAAGCATGTTATCATGGTGTTTTTAAAAGAGACACTGTTTTCTAAAGCATTAATTTACTGTTCACTTCAAACAGACTAGATCTGAACTGTTATGTTTTTAAAACTCTGGTGGCTTGCTTAATGAATGCTTGTGACTCAGAAGGCCTATTATTAGTCCTTCTGAGCATACATTAGCTAAAAAAAAGAAAAAATACAGCAAGCTTGCTTTTATGGACTGTTTAGCAGAAAGTTCACTGTATTATATAAACCATTGCCATGTAGTTCTCCTTTAACCGTTAATAAATAGATCATAACCTACTTGTTCTGGGTATGTTTCATTTTACTTCCTAATTCAAATTGTGTGCTACATACACCTTAGTGATGGTGACACCAAACTGAAGCTATAAAAATATTTAATCAGCTGGTGCAGGAACAGCTCGACTATTACATTCATCTGAGGCTCTACTAACTCTTTGTGAATATTTCCGCCACTCTGGGAGAGCCAGATCTAAAAGGATAAACACCTTCATCTCCAACCACGAATGATACTGAAGATGCTCAGCATTTTTTCAGTGAAGTCTTACATCCGTCTGTTCTTGATCAATTCATTCGTAGGGAGTATCCCTCTAGTAAGTATGATTGTGGAATGCCCACACAAAGTCACAAGGCCTACAAACTGAAATAGCGTCAACTTTTTATGTTATGCAGTCAATCTGTTTATTTATAAGACTTTGAAAGAGGAAGTTGGTAAAAATGAACTTTTGAAAATGTAGAATAAAATGGAAAATGACAGTCAGCATTTTTTTCTAGTCTGAAAGTGTGGTAATTCCACTGTTACTTTATTTTTGGTCTGACGTTTTCACAGCATTTTTTGTAAGATTAGATTACCCTTACCTCAAATTATTGAATACTTTTAAACAAAATTATAACCTCTTTGCAACTGATTTTTGTTGATTTTTAACTATCTGAGGATTTGAAAGAGCAGTAGATACACTTGTAGTCTATAACACAGCCTTATCAATTAATAATATAGGAATAATATTAAAGAGGATCAGAGCTACATAGGGCCCATATGCCCATTTCTTCTGATTCTGCAGGCTCCTGCAGGTTTAATTCCCAGTAAATGCTACTGGATTTTCCCTTAAGTGCCACCTATAAAGGGTTTTAATTATTTTTAAATTGTATTTTCTAAATTTTTCTCACATGTGAACAAGCACATTCAACACGCCTCCCTTTCCATTGCTCCCTCATCATAATACAATCTAAAAATGTTCATTTTACCTCCTACTGCCGGATGCAATCCTTTGAAGGAAAACTGTTCTTAAACCAGTACATTTAACTGACCTCTCTACACTTCAAGGGCAACAAAAAGTGCTTACTACCAGATGATGGTAAAATACACATTTTTAAATACATAGCAGCTCAGAGGAAGTTTTTTTCTGATTCATACTGCAGATAAAAACAACAAATATCCACACTGAAGTGCTCATGTACTAAGTAAAACCACTGTGTCTTCTCCCCAAGCTGTTCCCCTGCACAGGGGGGATAATACCTGTACAGGAATGGGATAATTCCCATACAGGAATGGAAGCACTTGAATAGGAGAAGCAAGATTTAGTCCACAAATACAAAAGAAAACCCTGTCAAAATGCAATCTGCCCTGTCAAAATGTGAGCTGTTACAATCACAGAGCCTATCAGAAAATAAAATCTTAAAACTACAAAAAACCCTGAGTATTAAAAAATAGACTGGTGTTCTATATCCTTTTTATCACAGTTCTCTGCTGTTGTAATTGTGAGTACTTTGTTGTTATAATAGCAAATAAATAAAAAATGAAGACTGATGATAAATCATTTGCTAAGAGAAGGAAGAGGAGATCATTTATAATAAAAGCCTATCTGTGTAGATTTGTGCAAACATAATTGCACATTCTAACATTCAGTCCGAAGACATATTGATTATATCTAAGAGATCTACTTGTTAACAAATTTGGAACTACAGAAATTGATATTTTTTTTATAAGTCCATAATACGAATAAAAAAAAAGTACTTACAGTCATCCTAAAGAGCAAATACACTGTAATTTCTGGCAGTAGCAGTCACAGTGCAGTTTCCCTGTGTGGAAGACGATTTATGAAGCTCATGATGGAATCCTACTTCATATGTGCTACGAAGACTAGCGCTGCTTTCTTAGCTTTTAAACAAATACTGAGCATACATAGTTGGTCACTGCGTTGAACACACCTATAGCGTTAAGGCCACTATGAAGTTACTATCCTTGCACTGCACGTCAAGTTGGAGCACTGAAATTTGGCACATAGAAAAAGGTTCTTAACAAGGTTCTTAAAGGTTATTAACCGATACTTGAGAGGAATGACTGGTGTTGCCCTGTGTAACTATAGCAGAAACACAGAGAGTTAATCACATTTAAAACACAGAAGTGACTGGAGAGGAAATGGTTACTTGCACAGGTTGTTTTGCAGGACAGCACGTAATGAATTCATATTCTTAACACGATGTATTCTATATGGCAGATTTCTCAAATCCATTCTATATTGCCCAAAACAGTGTTCAAATTAGTCCTTCCTGGTGTAGTAGTTAAACATCTGCCTTAAGTTTACCCATGAAACACAATTATATCTGTTCCCTCCCTGTCCATAGTTGTCAAGTGGTTGAGATGATCTCAACAAGAGCAGATTATTTATTAGTATCCTAAGTCATTACATCAGTACCCTCAGTGAAGTCTAGGCAGGGCAGCCATAATATGTGCCTTGTAAATATGCGTTCAGCATTCTAAAACCTTAGAAGGAAGCTTAATTTCATATTGTTATATTAAATTAGGCCTCTTCACTTAATGACTAAGAATTTAAATTACCAAGATACAAATCCAGTTCATCTTACATACATAGCCTTCAGTAAACTGGGAGACAAATAAGCCACATATTGGAAACTCTATTTAGATGGGAGGAGGAATTGTTCATGCGGCATAAGGAACTGTCAGTAATTACTGTTAAACATTGTTCTTGAACACAGACTAAGAAATTCTGGACTTAGGGGAATCGGTGTTTTGCCATTAGTGCCATTTCTATAGTGGAAACACAAAACCTCATTTGCACTCCTCAGCTGTTAACTTCGAAATGGCTTGTATCTTTGAAAAAAAAAAAAAATCAATTTGAATTTCCTGCACTGCATTTATTTACAAAGCTGTGAGCATTCCATTGTTACCGTCATTGCCTTTCCATTTTAATTACATTTGGGGCAGATTTCTTATCCTGTGATTAATATGCAGGTGAAAAAACAACACTGAAGAGTTAATGATGGGACAAAGATCGGATTTCTTTTACTAACTTGGTTCTGGCTTAGGCTGAGATTCTACAGGTATATATTTTCTAGATGGTATAGAGAGCAGAGCGGTAGGCTCCCCTTTCCCTTATTCTGGCTGCAGCCTTCTGAGAGGGGAGCTGCCTGGAGGAGCATCTCTGGAGCAGAGGGCAAGCAGGGCAGCCACAGGCACAGCAAGCCGGGAACAGCAGGCAGGAAAGCCCGAACTAACAAAAGGGTTTGCCTGCAGCAAGGAAAAGGCTCTGAACCAGACCCAGAAATAAGGGTGTTTCTACAGGAACCCAATGGGGAGCTGTGTACGTTATGTACAGATAGGGAGGCTGCTGAAAGTTGCCCAATGGAAGGCAAAACTCAAGCAGAGGGATTGATCCTGTGAGGTGCTGGGCAGGAGGTTATTGGCAAGCTTTTGAATCAGACTCCATTGCCAAGCCTCAGCTGCCTCTGTGAAGATCTCTCGTTTGCAGTTTGGTGTGCTAACACCATCTCACTTTAGAAAAAGACTCAGTAGGTCTACTTTAAAGCCTTTGGTGACTCAGAGGTCTGTCAGTTAAAAGTGATAAATATCCATATATGATACATTGTATGAAAATTACCTATATGAATATGTAAACGCAACAATCAGCTAAAAACTACACACAAGATGTATTATGATATACATTCCTGACAAGAGTAAATTTAATTCCTGGAATTAATGTAGCCATAATTCTTCAGCTGCAGTTTCTTCTTTTCTGTTTTAGCACGTCCTGTTATTTGAGTTGTTCTTCAACAGCCTTTTAGCAGCAGGAGAAATGCAGCAAGGCTCATTTAAAACCTAAACCCAGGAGATAAATTCCCAACAACGGATGTCTTGAATAGTCAAATGGGATCTCCGTTGTTAATCATACAGAAACTTTCCCTGGTTTTAATGCTAGATTTGTAAACTCTGAAAAAAAATAAATATTAGTGTCTCTTACTTTCTAACTTGGTTTCTGTAATCTCAGCAAAGACAAAATCCCATTGTGACACACATACTCTGCTTTTCACCAAATATTTCTACTTCTTTTGGATCAAATCATACATAGTAAATCAGTTTCTAGAGACAATTAGCTGATTAAGGTTCCTATTAATTAAAAATTCCTTCATTCATATTATTCACTTTTCTAAGTTTGTGTGCAGTTTAAGTCAAGTGGTGCTGGCTTCAGTGCACTTCTTGTTTTGAACATCTCTCAGAGTAAATCCTTCTGGCATCTGGAAATCTGAAGTATTCTTTCACTAGGGCTCATGGCTGTTGCCATGAAAAAGAAAAGAGGAATTGTGTTTCTTCATAAGGGTATGCACAATCCTGAAGACATTTCCTACCATATAGTTAAAAATATTTTTTTCTAACTTCTCTTTTGTTAAGACTCTTCCCTGCTCCAAAAAGGGTTGACATAAAGCACAAAATAAATTTCTGTCTGAAAGTGAGGCAGCAGAATAGCCTTAAAAAAATCCTTAGGGTATCACTTAGATTTAAATAAGCATCTGTGACCAAAGAGTCTCTCGTAATAAAGATTTCTTAATTGAGTTCCACTGAGCACATTTACTATGCTCTCAAGCTGTTCAAGTGTCTCCTTCTGTGTCTCCCTCCCCATTGCTTTGCTGATTTAATGAAATAAAAAGGCCTTTAAATTGACAAAACCATTTCTGTTTTCAGTAGAAGCAGAAAACTATACTGAGGGCTATGCGGTAATCTTTAAATTATACATTGAGCAACTGAGAAATTGGTAGGTATACCATCCCTCTGGAGATGAACACACCGAACTTCACTGCAGTTAGCTTGATATGCATGGGTAAGTTAGACAGTGTAGTTCTAACTTGATGGTTGTAGGCTGTTGGAAAATAAATTAATTTCTTCAAAAGTCTAAATATTTTCATATCATCTAGGTGACCTAAAGATACATATCAAAATCTGAAACCCAACTGCTGCATGCTCTTATTTATCAGGTCTGCTGGTAGAAGCATTAATTGCAGTCTCCTAGCTAGATAAAGGAGAAAACAAATGAACAGAGGATTGTTCACTTGGTTTACTATAAATTAGAAGGTATTTTCAAGGAAAAAAAAAAAGATTCAGACAGCATTTCCTTTCTCGCTATTGTAAAAAAAAAAAAATAATCATTGTTCTTTTAAAATAATAGCTTTTACAGAATGAGTCTATTTTTTTACCTTACCGGAAGATTGCAGGAACAAAACACAATTAATGCATTTGCTGCCATTCCTGATTAAAATGAAGATTTAAAGCCCTGTATATCCTGTCTTAAACTGATTTCAAAATGTTTATTTTTCAGATATTGTCAAGAGCACGGTCATTTCAGAACAACGGTTTACAGTCTGGCACAGTGGCTGTTCCATGGCTTTCAGAATAACAAATTATCCCTGTATATATGCAGACAAAACCTGGAAGATACTTGCTAATACAGCTCGCTAATTACAACTTCCTTCCTGCAAAAGCAGTAATTGCCATTATTGTTTTAACTTATCATTTTCTCAAATTAAAAACTTCCCTTCTATTTTAATTCTAAACTAAGGACTAAAAAGATACCTGTAGCTGATTAATCCCTCAACTTATTAGCCCTGCATAAATATGATTGGGACAAAAAGCTGAAGGGACGCACCGGATTTATGCTCTATTGTTACACAGAAGATAATGTCATCACATGCCTGCTCTTGGGTTTATTAGCATAATAAAACTAAAGACCTTGTTGTATGGTACCCATGGCCAGCCTTTGACTTCAGACTTTAAAAAATAATCTTCATCTTTTCCTTCTCACTGAAAAGAAGATTATGCAAAAGATTATGTAAAATATCTGAGAACTTGTGCTCTACATCTGCTTAGGGAGTGCTCTGAAATCACTACTATAAATATTAAGGATATGGTGTAAACTGCATCATAACTCACCAGTTTTGAGGAAGGCCAAGTTTCAGAACTGATGCATTTGGTTCACTTCAAAAGGAGTTAAATTTCTTAAATTTGGTAAATCTCAACATTTAAAAAAACCCCATAATATATGGAATCCTGAAAATCAGGGTCACACTTTAATCAATAGCAAAGGCAGTTAAATAACTTATGTGCAGCAGGAAATCAACATTCCCAAAGCCAGCAACTTTCATGTACTTTGAGGAAATAAGTAAGATTTGGTTAGGAATCTGTCATCTGAGGACACCACACACCTGGAACCGCGTATGTTTTCCGGTCCATATCTGAATCTCCATGCGAATCAGTCCTTACATTACCTAGAGCAGATTCTTACAGCTTGGCCATCTGTGGAGCCTGTTCCCCTCACTGCTGTTAGCTTTGCAGATGAAAAGGAGCTATTTAAGGTGAGGAAAGTGTTGGCAGCAAAACAAACCAGCTTGGTAAGAGATCGGGAGGTTTCAATCTCTTGGCAAGAAATCAAAGTTTCCTTCCTTCCTTTGTTTAAAACACTTGATCCACTATTCTCTGTACAAGGCATACGGAAAGTTCTGAGGAGATTATCCATTTCTTTATTCCTTCCCCTGCCTGGAACCAGTGTAACGTAACAGTCTTTAGAAGGACCGAGGATCACAGTACGTACTCAGTTTTAGTTCTCATGGGTAGCAGATCTTGGATTAGGATCATGAATTAATGAATTACAGGACTTTTCATCCAGCAACTGTCACCACGTTTTCGTTCACATCAAAAAGAATATAACATTTTGATTTAGCATTGAGACACACTGAAAGATGGCAAACGAAGCAAAAAATGTGAGCTGCAGAAATGAGAAAAATCACCTTTGGGGGGAATTCAGGAAAACCAGTATTTGAACATCTACCCACTGCTTGTTTTCACAGAGAGGAATTCTCATCATGCAATGTAGTATACCAAGATGAAAGCACAAGAAACTAGTGATTCTTAGGTTGTATCAGACAAGATATCATTTTTAATTACTTTAAGCAGCATACAAAGTACCCTCGCCGTTTAGTAGACAGCACATTTTCTCATTTCTTCCTCCACATAGGATGAAAAGATGCAGTTGTGCAATACAGATATAGAAAACAGCTGCCCATATTGCTTAGAAAAGCACTGAGAATACTGCTGCTTTTACTATTAAATAAAACCAGATGTGAGCACCAATAGATGTATAAATATCTCATCGTTACACAGCCTTTTCACAGCCTCTCAGAGAGTTCATCCTTTCTAATGCAATATCTTAAACTTTAATGTTTTTACGCAAGCATGCTCTGACAGCTCATTAGTTTGATGCCAGGTTCCAGATTTCAGCACTATTATTTCTCACTTTCAGTACGATAGCGTGGGAAAGCAAAAGTTTACATACTTGCACAACATAGTGCTGGCAGCACAGCTTAGCCATCTTAATAAAATATCCAGAATTAAGTCTTTGCCTTCACTCTGGGCAACAAGATATTTAAACTGGTCTCCTTAAATCTTGCTTAGTATTAGGATGAATACTTATTTCTGTGTGGATGCTGATTAAAATAGCTTGCACCAGTTTATTTACAGACATGTACAGTAATTATATCTTCCCTTAAAAAATATTCCTTAAACTATAGCCTAATTTTCAATATATGTTGATTTCATATTTTTCATCTTTTTGGACACCAGTTAATTGCTGACATCTCATTACATTTCAAGGTAGCTCTGTTTTTACCAACTCCATCGTAGTTTTGTGGTCAAAAATAGTCTTTTTATCTGTTTGCAGAAATGCATTGATATATCAGGTCTTCATGGGGGATGGCATAGAAGTCAGCGTGGAGGAAGGGAGGAAACAGATACCTTGAAAAGAACAAAAAGAAAAATTTCCTGTCTGTATTCATCAAACTTCTTTGCCTAATGTTTTCAAATCAGCTTCATAGTTCCTGCATAATTAGAGTAGAATAAAACAGATTTACAAGCCAGATACCACATTTGAGATTACTATTCTGTCAACTGTCCTTCTGCACAAGTTCAACAGAGAGTTTCCTCCTGTTGTTCGTGATATCCTGTTGGTGTTATGTTTTGGGAATAGGATCACAATTTTCTTGGGCTTGTTTGTAAATCAGGCATCTCTCGTAAACTACAGAGGAACAGGCTAAATTGGTAATTGGTACTAGCTGTTTTTCTTTATGAACATGATGTTATTCTTACTGCTAATTACAAAAATTATCCGTACTTCTTACTATTAATTTAATTCCCTCACACAAGGAAGTGCACAGGCAGGAATGCTTTAGGGGTCTCCCTGTTTGGCAGACATTATCTCACTGGTTCCACACTCCGATCATCCCTTTCTATCAAGAAACAGCTTCACTGTCATTTGATCTAGAGAAGCAGTTCCTAACAGTTTGACTGAACTGACTCAGTGAATCATGCAACGTGCCTTTTTCTCCGCTTTCATATGACTAAAGTCACTTCTGACTTGGACACTGGTGTCGTCAGAAGCAGGCTCAAGCTCTCAGAAGCAACCACTAAGGCAGGAGTGCTCTATACCCTCCCAAGAAGTCCAGGATATCAGAACAACTTCTCTCTTTGTAGTTCCACCAGTGTATTTCTGTAGACTGACACGTAACGAAGCACTGCAGACTAGCAGTTAAAAGGAAGCTTTCACCCCTGTTGAAAAGGTGTTCAGTCACAACAGTATGTATTACAGGAGGAACGTTTGCAGACAGGATTAACTAATCTCTTCTTACTTGCAATAGACCTTTCACCCCAGTGACTGAAAAGTCACGAGACCTGTCTAGCACATCCCATGTCATGCTTGCACGAAGTCTTGCAAAGCAAACAGGACTGAACATTCCTCTACAATAGCTGTTTTCTTAAACACTTACCCCACTATTGTTAACTGAACTACAAGTTATGACAACTGATACATCCATAGTCATCCCTTTGGCATTCTTTGTAAAAACATGAATCACAGAAACATTCATGATGAGGAACTCCCATCACAAGGACATGTATATGGTGTGTCATTCAGCCTTGCTGTATCTTTCCACTCTGTAAAATGTAACTGTCAGAACAACTTGGTTGAATCACAGAGGCCAACATGTAGGTTTGGTAAAGGACTCTGATAAAACACATGCCAAAATTAATTAGTTATGTTTAGCTTCAAGTGATGCTTGCATACAGGAAAAAAAGCGAACATTTTTTCTTCATTAGCCATTCTACCAAATATTGCAGTAACACCACAATGGTGTACCTTAATCAGAGAACAAAACACTAGGAAGCAACTGGCATACTAACAAAGCTCAGACACTGAAAAGCATGGATAAAGAGCATAAACAGGATAAAATAACTGCTAAAACAGATTGTACTTGCACTTGTCAACAGGAAAGGGAGGAATAAGCCACTGCAGCTGCCCCAAAGTTGTCAAAGGAAAAGGAATAGAATATAGCCAGAAGCCCTTTCTAACAAACTCACAGGTTTTTCCCATGTTTCTCCCCCTCAAAGTCTTTCACCACTTGGATTAATACTTGACTGAAATGGTGTTGACAGCTATTCTGTACGGCACCTTTCGTCTGTCCAAGCTACAGAATTAAGTTTCCCTGAAAGTTTAAGTGGCTTCATCCACAATTGTGCCAGCTTTCTGGAGGTGCCAGGAGAAGGTACAGATGTGGGATAAATGTAAGAACAATACACTATGTAACATAAAGAAATTAACTCGAGAGACTGGTGTGAATGGCGTCACCAGCTCTATTTTCCCATGGATGTAGTTACTACATTGTAAGAGACACAGTGACAGCCCCCAAGTTCTTGCTCTTCCTCTTTTCCAGGCAAGAGATGCCTGAAAGACTTCTACTCCCTTATGAACACTGAGTACTTATTCACGCTTTTGCAGATGCAGAGGGCTTCCTGGTAGGAATTTTATACTAGCTCTGCTTAGGTTCAGACTTACATAAATGAAAATAAAAAATCCACAAAACCAAACAATAATTTCCTAATAAACATTAAACTTTCGGTCTAGTTTTAATTTTAAAATTAAATACTCTATTTAGAATTACTTGCTGTAATAATGCAATGCCTAATTATACAAAGTTATATGCTTAATAGAGTTTGTTTTCACTTTCTGTCCATGCATCCCCTAGTGTGTCTACAAAGCTCCCTAAGGCTATCATACTGCAATGCTTCCGTGGGCCACAGTGACCACAGCTGACCTTTACCCATAACATTCCAAGTGACATGTTTCATACTATAAGAAGCCAGCAATTGCTGCTATCCATAGATTTCAAAACTCATGTGTTTATCACTTGGGAAAAACATATGCTTTGCTTTTAGCAGAAGTCCCAGAACTGGTAAGATTTTCAGCGCTTCTGTAGTGCTATGAGCCATAGTTGCTAAGATCTTAATTTAAATGCTGTTACAGAGAAAAAACACTGTGCATAATTAAAATATTTTTTTACAATTCATTACTGCCTAAATAGGTTAAAGGAATTTAAATATTTTGGTATTAGAAATCAAGTGATAGCATATTTCAGTTGGAAGGGACCTATTACGGTTACCTAGTCCAACTGCCTGACCATTTCAGGGCTGACCAGAAGTTAAAGGCAATTATTAAAGGCACTGTCCAAATGCCTCTTCAACACTTGACAGGCTTGGGGCATCGACCACCTCTCTAGGAAGCCTGTTCCCTTCCTTGAATCTGGCTGAAGGTCCACCTAAGCTGAAGGCTTCTGTCCCTGGTGTAAAAGTAGCAATTTATACTTTCTAAGGTAAATGACACGAGCATACTTATCTTAATCATAGATGTGAATATTCAGATTGGAAAAATGTTACATATATATCATTAAAAGCTGTAAAAGCAACAATATTTTAAATACAGTATTACGGGCAGTTTCTTTCCAAAAAACAACGCTGATATTAAAAGTATATGAAACCATGCATCACTTTATAGCTACATCGCACAATTACAGGCCATCTGGTCTAACTAGAGATCTCACTTTAGTTCCATTTTGCTTTCTGTATTGACATTTGTTTATAGTTGAAGAAATAACTATCTCAAGTATTCTGTTTGCTAAGAGGCTCTTAACTTCACGTAAAATTATCTTCCCTAATACAGATGCTACTTGATAGGCTGGAAGTTGCACACAGGTTCCAATTACTAAATCTATTACATTCTGGAATAGAGAAAACTACTTGCTGCCACACAAGGTGCTTGTTGACTAAATGAACCTTTGCCATGGTGCAGCTGGAGGTACACAGCTAGAGTTTTATTGCCATTGATAAATAGTATCTGTGAACAATGATTTCATTTGATTAAAACTAAACCTTTTGTCTCTTTGTGCTCAGTGAAATTGGTGGGGTAAGGGTAAAAGGGACGGTGTCAAAGAAAATTTGGACTTGAGATACAACTGAAAGCTTTTTCTTTTATACCCTCCTCAGTGCCAGCAGCCTTTCTTCAGTGTTGTCCAGGATACTTTAAATGATGCTCTTATAAGAACAGATTTCAAGCCATTACAAATACTCAGATTTCAGCCTTCTTCCATTAAAATTATCAAGTAGTTCTAACAGCAGTACTAAGTCAAAGAGGACAGGAAAGACAGGGCTGTAAGTACAATCACTGCAGAGTGGCCAGGGCACTCAGTACCCTTTCACAGATGGCATTTAATGCAACAGAGTTCACAATTTACTTTTATAGATTAGATTAAAACTTGCATGCACCTTATCTGCCTGAAAAAGAGGCAGGCAAGTGAGACGCCACAAAGCTGGCAAAGGAGGAAAAAGAGAGACAGCTAGAAGAAAAAAACCAGCAGTCTCATATTACGTAATTTTCTTTTGCCACAAGAACTTAAGTGTCCCACAACCACAAGGTTATTTTCCTCCTACAACTTCACCCCTCATTTTCTACCATAAACACACAATGACTTGGTCAATACATTTGCCCTGGGACCTGATCTTGCACACTTGCATATACATTCAAGTTTACTCACATAAGAAGCATCACTGTCTGCAGTAAAATAATCCATCAAACACGTAAATCTTTTAGGATCACTGGCTCTGTTTTGTTAAGGTGAAGCAGGATGTTAAAATAACTTTGTTCCTGAAAGTGTAACAAGGACCTTTACAGTGACAGGAAGAAAAGAATGAAGCATTTCACAGAATCCTTAAAAGAAACTGAAATTTTTAAAATACACACTGAAAATGCTAACAGAAATAATCTTTGCTCTGCTTTACCATAGTGAAACAGTTGTCCACATTCTGAAATAGAGAATTTTAGAAAATTAGAATGAATCATTTCAAACACATTCTTCTCTGTCATACACTGTGCCAAACTGTGCATTAACAGACTTCGTGATGTGCTTCTTTGAATGATTCATGGACCACTTAACATTACAGTATCTCACTGATATACATCCTGCTGGGATTTATTGACATTGTAACATTTCTAAAACTATATAACCTGATGTTATGCATGTGTCATGTCATGAATTCACAGATCTCAGTATTGTAATACATGTTGAAAGACCCTGATTTGTAACACCTGGTATCACAGGGGATATACAATTCTAACACAACATTAAATCCTGGTCCTTCCTATACATAACCTCTTTCCATATGGGAACATGGATATCCTGAAAAATGAGTTATGCACAAGAAAACCTACAATCATTTCAGAGTACTGCTTTATGCCTTGGAGGATTTGTGAAATGGCATTTCTATGAATTTGAGGTGTACCAATTCAGGATAAAAGTTTGATGCCACTAGCACCAACAGGTTTCTCATAGCTGTAGTAAGAGAGGTGGGGGACGGTGGTTTTTCTGTGTTTGTTGTTTTTTTAGCACATACATAGTAAAGTTTTCTGTCTGAGTTTCTTAAATATATTAGCCTAATATATTCTAAATATATTACAAATATATTAGACCACTCTGCGAGAGCTTTATACAGATGGGAGCAATGAGAAATACAATCACTGGATGTCAGCAGTAGAAGCATTCTCCTAAATCTGTGCCAGAACCACACGACTCTCCTCTCAACCTCCTCTGCTTTTCCCAGTCTTTCAGGATCATCCTTCTCAATAAAAAGCCCAAGTCAGAATTCAGCTTATAATGTTTTAAACCAGAGACAGAAAGTCTCGCCTCAAAAGGCAGCCAATTATATGCTCATAATTCATGAACAGAATTATCCACTAATCCTAACTAACGCTGTTCTTCAAAATTTTCACTTGAAAATTAAGTATATAAAGCACTGGAAAAGCAAATTTAAAAGGAAAAAAAGGAACAATTATTTTTCTATGTAGAACAACACAATGTACTACCAATGTATTACTTAGCTGTGACTAAATCACTTAAGAGTATTTCAAACTAAAGATTTTTAATTTTGGGACAAGCTATTAAGATTATAAATCAATACTAAAGCTATGTGTTGCATGACAGACCTGACTATAGAAGACATCGTATCTATTCGTTTTCCTCTTTTAAAACAGATGTGCAAATTCAATCCCAGTGTCTAGATAAAAGAAGTCTTTCAGTTCAGTAGAAGGTTTGCTCTACGAAAAATAGGAAATGAAGTATTAGCAGCCTCCAGGACTCCAAGGAATAGAGCAGTTTCAATTTCCACTTGAGTCAATGGAAATTATGGACAGACAGATGACAGTAAACAGCAGGCAGAATCAGTTTTGAAAGTTGTAGCCAACAACTACCACCTATTTTCTTACATAGAAAATCAGCACAGTGCATCTCATCAGTAACATACTTAAGCAGTAGCAAGTACTTGCAGAAATGTTTCCAAATAATTCAATTTAGGTTTTCATAAAATTGAAAAATAAACCACAAAAATTTACATGATAACCAATGAACGTTTGAAGATAGTGTCAACTTGCACATATTACCTTTCCATCATTGCAGCACTTAGTAGTATAATGCATTTTTGCAACTACTGAATTAAAATTTATGTTGCACTGAAATAAATGTCTTGTAAAAAGCCAGTTATAAATTGGTCTATTTGCAGCTTAATTTATCACCAAAATACAGAAAAATTATCAGGAAACCCGATAAAAATTTATAATTGATTGTAATAAAGAACATGTATTTAATTATAAACACATTTTCTTTGCATATGGTAATATCAACTTAAAAGTATACACTTAATAAATAAATGCTTTATTCAGTTAAATGGGTGCAATTCTTGTCTTCACTCAGTTAAAATTAACTTTAAAAGCAGTTTGAACCTGTCAGTCCTATTTCCTAGTGATATGCAGAGCCTTCTTTCACATTTTATGACAATTTGAACAGATGACAATCATACCATCCAAAAACTAACAGAAATTAAGAAAACAACAGACTGGCTAACTGATAAGATTCCAAGTTTGACATGGTATATGATCTGCACTGTCTAATTGAGACTATTACTTGAAAATTAAAAATCTTTCCTGAAAACTGTAGAACGAAGAGGAAATGTTAGTAGAAACAACAAGCAAATAGGAAGAAAACCAACAAATCATTGTATTCAAAATGGTAGTCAGTCATTTTCAAAAGGTGTTGCCTCTTCACTCTATTACTGCTTTTGGTATTACAGCATTTCTATCATTCTAAGTTTGTTAGAGATCTATGGTTCTTCATCTTGATATATCTCCAATAAAACAAAAAAATAGTTTCCTTTGTCAGAGCAAAGGAAAATAACATAGTCTATACAGCTGGTGGTCCTACATAGCCTGTCAATGTCATATTACACTGATTGGTTCTCCTTAAAGAGATGCACTGAGTTTCTGAAAGTGTCAGAATATGGAAAGTTCTGAGGTGCTTTCTACTCCTTTTGTTAATGATGTGGTATTTACAACAACAAACAAACTCCTGACTTAGCTTCACCTCCATTTGCATAACCCCCGGACTCTACTCTGTTAGGATCATTCAGTTCTTCAAACAGTCCTGTTTCAATAATTTCTTCCTGCCAGGCTATAGGGACAGCACCCGTCGCAAACTTTTTGAAGAACTTCTTATCTTTGTCGTCAAACTCAATTCCTCGTACTTCAGAGAAGTCAGCAATGTCTGCAACATCTTTGGCATAGACAACTGACGGATCTGGCACAAATGGAGGGTCAATAAGGTTTGCCTCTAGCCTGTGGAAATTGATTGTTTTGAAGAAATTATGTTTTCTTGGGTCATCACCTGCATTTCTGCAATAAAGCAAAGGTTTGTTAGTCAGTATAATGTTTTGCTCTCAGATTGATACAGGTGTGTCTTTGTGTTGTATACATGACCATATTTTAAAGTAAGGAGATGACAGATAGCTAGATCTCATGCAACATAACTCCTCTTTTTTTTTTTTTTCCATAATCAAAGAATGCTGCATTGCACAATAGAAGCTGAGAAACAGAAAACATCCTGATCCCATTATTCATTACGCTGCCTCTCAGGGTAAATCAATCCGGGCAAGGTGCCATGCAAGAGCTGCAGTGCCGCTTCTGGCAGCGGGCTGAGATACCGTAGCCAAAGATACACCTTAACCAGAACAGAAGACACAGCAGGATGGGGATGGGGAGTATCAGACTTTCTCTCCGACAATGAAAGTCCAGTGGTTGGCTCTATATTAAAGAGGGTAAGAATGTCTAAAGTTCTAAGAAAGTCTCGAGTTTAATAAACTCTAGATTGCGGTACGCTGGGTTAATACACCTAGGGACTGACTGAGGAACAAGAGTCTGAACAGGAAACCTGTGACATGACATTTCTTCTTGGGTTTATCTTAATTCAAAGCAGTTATGCGTTTACTTCATAAAACTCAGTTATGTCACTCTAATAAACACTCCCAGTTTTAGTGAGTCTGTTCAAATTAACTACTCTTATAAATGAACAAAGATTTTAAGCAAGAGATGCACAGATTATGACATTAGTAAAAGTATGTGTGCCACTGTCACAAACACAATCCTTTACTAATATTAAAACCCAATAATAAAATCCAGAAAGGTCTAAAATAATTGTAACCACGTATTTTAAGTACACATTATCAAAACCAACTGCAGACCTCAGGGAGAACTTTTGCTGTAAAAGAAACAGTGAATTGTTTCATTGCAGACCCATAGAGAGCCTCGTAGGATATTCTAATGATCAGAATAGTCCAAGCCTCAAACACATGCTTGTTAAAGCACAACCAAGGACCACTGCTTTTGAACTGCACCTCTAGCATCAAGGCACGCAAAGTTTGGGTTCCGAATTCTAGTGAAAGGAGGAACAGGGAGGATTACTGTTTTCTACACCTCGGTGAGGGTTGGGGTTTTTTTTAGATATATTTTTGGATGCACTGGTTTTGAAAATGGTAACACAGGAAAAGCAAATTTGTCTGTTTCTTGGCCTCAGAAAATAGTACTTGCTAACATGTTCTTTTTTTCTTTTCCAACTTCCTTACATCATATACTGGCCAAAGGGCAAGTCCTTACGTATTTCTAGACCATATTCTATGAACCACATGTAATGCAAACCTTTGACAAGTCTCTTATCTTTGCCAATCTGTAGAAGTACCATATAGAAGCAGATTTGTGTGACTGTAGAAAAATCTTCATTTTTTAAGACCTTAAACCATCTATGTGGAACAGGCTCTTCCAGCTCGCCCCTACTGACAGTTCCTCCTACACTGTCCTGCCATGCTTCTAGCCTGCCATGGTGCTATCTGGCACACCCAAGATGAAACTACCAGCTGCCCTTTTCAGCTCCCTTGTTAGAAAAATCTTCATTTTGGACCTCTGCTGCCTGTTCTTCTGAGCAGGTCGCCACCAGCCACTAACCACTGTACATCACTGTGACCAGGGTGCTAAATCACATCCTGAATCATGATAGATGCTGCCATTTGGGCATGGGCAATGAAAAAAATACATTTCCAATTGAAAAAAGCCATATGAATACAATTATGAGTGCACAGATTAAGCCAACAGGGATCATGACCTCTGCATATACATAGTCTTGCAAAATCATCTCCTAACTTAACTAGTTAGTGATAACCAAGTACTTGAGCAGCCCTTGAGCCTGACGTGATTCATTTACATTCACTGCTAGTTTGAAGTACATTTGAGCTGCTGTTGAAATTAACTTGTGTTCCAGGATGCTGGTAGGCTAGTTGTGCCAACAGTCCTACTGCACTCACAAAAATTTCACTTCATTTTGCTTTTCCTTTTTGTAATATAAACCAAAAAACACTAGAAGCTGGTGAAGGTCCAGAATGGATTGCTGCAGTGTTTCTTCTCCTCATGTATTTTCTGACATCACCAAAACCATAAGAAGTTTAAAGACATAAAGCTACAGGAACGCCATCTACTGGAACCAACTGAGGCATCTTCCAACTAGCTGGAGATGAGCTTGAGCTCCTCCTGTGTGAACTGCACATTTACATAATCTAAATTGAAAGAGCAAATTAAGTCATCTGAACTCTGTCACTTTTGTATTTCTCCATTTAAAAAATTAAAAATAAAAAATAAAAAATCACTTTACAGATTTGGGATTTCAGATGTCAATCCCAAAAAGCTTGAGTTGAAAACAAGGGTTACATCCTTCCTGAGTTAGACAGTGACATTGAGTCTTCAACAAAAGAGTATTTTAAAAGGGCAGGTGTACAAAGTAAAGGTGTCCTTGAGCAGCTTTAACTTATGCAACAGGCACTTATGTAGATAACTCAAGGTCTTGTTGTCCTTTGTAGAATTACAGCGCTAATCTTTACGTAAGGATGAGCTGTCCTGAATAGTATCGCCCTGTTTAAGACGTACATGTAGGCTTTTATTTTGTATTGTGCCCAGGCAAGGTACACATCCTATCGTTCTTCTCTTCTAAGTATGGCATGTAAAGAGAAAGAATATCTTAAATAGCAGAAAATGAAAAATAATCTGTGCAATTACCTTTCTGTGTACATCTCTCCCATTGCTAAGAAATAATGTAACAGTAAGCAGACAGAATGACTGTAAATTATTCCCTTGGCAAAGGGAATGTGGTTACAGTAAGTAAAGTCTGTTGCTGGTTTTGCTTCAGACTTGCTGAATGAACCTGACCACTCAGAATATTTAAATTTCATTTTCCCCTACTCTGAATTTTGTTTATTTCACAAAATGCTGGAAGACTAAACATCTGCAAAGCATGATGTCTTGTAGATTAGAATGCTCTAAATGTTTGTTATTAAATTTGTTTTTAAAATAAGCTTTTTAAATGTATTAAAAATAATACAGATTTTATATCAAACATACTCTATGCACTGTTGAAAATACTATTTTTTTTTTCCTGCAGCCTTGCAGAGTTGTTGGGAAAACTCATCAAGCACAAAGACTAGTTGTCTTCATTTAGCACTGGAATAATAAGAATATGTATATTAATTATATATTACCTTTCACTGAGGTTAATTCTTTCAGGCAAATGTGTGACTAATATTTTGCAAAACTGTTCCGTGCTGTTATGAAATACAATTTTAGAAGACTATCTGTGCATTTTCATTTAATCCCTGTGTCTATTCCACCTTTAGATTGGAAAAGCACCTCATATGATATATGATACATCAATATGATTGTATTGGTGATTCAAATCATAGTGTATTCTAAAGACAGGTACTATGTGTTTCCTATTCATTTTTTACATTTTAATTCTGTTTCTTTTATTCTGTCTATATTACATATGTATATCCCCAATCTGTCTCATTAGAAATGCACTAAATGATTTTATATATACACACACATATCAGAGATATCACAAGTTAAATATTACAATATCTAGCTTTCCATTTTTCTTCTTATTGAACAGCTACTTGAAATTGCTAAGTCAGGGACACATCCGTCAGTCTTCGTCAACCCAAAGCCACCTCGTAAGTACCACAAAATGATTTGCTTCATAAGAATTTGTGCCCAGTATTCTTTTCTTCCCTTTTCTCCCCCTAGAAGACCAGAACCTCTACAACATTTTGTTAAAGCACTTGAGTAAAACAGAGGGGTTAAGGTCTCTTCAGTAAGAAGCCAATGACGCAGCCTTGCAAGTTAGATATCTGCAGGGAAGAGAAGCCACATTGCAGATCTGGATTTTTGCCCACACCATTCCAGTAAGTGATACAGCCTAAGATTCTGCATTCAGTCTGCATTAGCATAGACACAGGTATCTGCTTGAACATCCTTTACCTTTAGGAAAGAAAATGCATGAGAAATGGGCTGCTCCTTTCTCCCAAAACTATATGGAGTCTAACCTCACACAACGCCAAGAAGGGAACTCCTGTGAGTAGTCTGGGGTGAGGATGGACAATCACAGTACTGCAACAAAATTCCTTATTTCTACATTGTCTTCAAACTTTCCACCTCTCTCTTCCTAGAAGTGAAAGGGAAAATTCAGTACTCTGTGGAAAGTGAAGATCTAACCTCATTTTGTGTAATATTTAAAATAATGATATTGTTTGCAGCTTTAATCTGGCTTTTGCTGCATTTGAGAAATAAGACATACCTGCTTCCTAAACGATTCTCTGGTTTCTTAGCCAAAAACAGTCGGCAAATATCTTTCGTTTCCTCTGTAAAGTTGGCATGTTCAAATTTCACCTCGTCTTCCAGAGTTCTTCTTTTAACCTCGTCTTTACCGACCTTCTCTTTGAAATCCTTGAATGGTGTTCGCCCAGCAATCATCTCATAAATACTACACCCCATTGCAAACCAGTCCACAGGATAGCCGTACTCTTCGTCCTTCAGGATTTCCGGAGCCATGTAACCATTTGTCCCAGCCTATTGCAAACATACAGACAGATTTACTACACAACGTCAGAAATGAAATGCATACAATTTAACAGGCTTGTCTATAATTCTTCCAAAATATTAGTAATACAATTGATATATTCTGTGAAACTCCATACAATTGGTATCTTATCTAGAAACTGAGGTAAAACATGGGTTTAGCACATGAACTGTATCTGTCTTTAAACAGCTTAAGGGAAAAGTGTCTTAAATATGCTTTTCAAAGTTGAAATTTCTGTGCAATTTCTACCTAAAGGTGGTTTCTTTTTCAATTAATGTTTAGCTTGCTCTCTTCTTCCATATTTTCCCATTTTTTTTTCCCCTGTTGAAGATAGTGTTAGCTTTGTCCTGGAAACACAACTAGCAATCGTTTTGAAAAGATTTTTTAAAAAAGACAAAAATCAGACAAACAATCACCAATTCCCTCCCTGTTCAGTGGTTATAACTGGTTCAACACAGGGGTCTGCTGCCAACGAGAAAACTCAGCAAGCTGGGAGCTGAGCCACAAGAGAAGGGTCTTGCCCACAGTCCCTGTTGGTTTCTGGAAGGAAGTACTACCATCAAGCGCCAAGAAAAACTCTTAAAACCATTTTAAGAAAGTAAACTCATAAAAATTATAATTATTAAATTCCATGCATTCAGGTGAAAGAACGAGTTCTTACTTCCTAACTGAAAAAAGCTCTCTGAATAAAGACTACTACAATAGACAGCATAGCATCGTACAGTATACGGCGCTAATGGACCCTTCTCCAAGAGAAGAAGGGACCACTCAGAGAGAGCAATCTGCCTGCTTCCTTCCCAGGCCAGGCCTGGCCCGTTCCCCTTGGGGGACCGACTGCTCAGCGTTCAGAATAGCTCCTGCTGCCTCTCGCTCTCTCAGGAGCCGGTTCACCTGGGAGGGCAGCCTCTCCCTGCGCTTTCTGCTGCGCTGCCGCACGCCCGAGGATGCGAGATGTCAACTGAAGCAGCATTCCCTCAGCTGACCCAACATTGCCTGCTGCATCTCATGCTGTATCTTTTATATATTTACCAGATTCAGCTAAGTGCTAACTATGTCAGAAGTTCCTTGAACCTCTTTTATATAGTCTCAAAATGCTGGGACCGATGTATTAGTAGTATTACAATGTAAAAAGAAAAAGCATGTTTGTGCAAAATCCCACTAAAGGTTATTCAAGATGGTCACTGTGACGGCTACCGGAACACAAGTCGGGACAGAAATTCACTCCAAAGCAAAACGGTTAGAAAAAGGTAACTAAAGCTAAAGCTCATTTGGGCAAATTATATTTGTAAGAAGCACTGCTCAACAGATGAATTTTATTTTATGGGGTTTGGGTAACCCCTCAAATTTTTGCAACTTTAGGCACATCTTTTTCTGAGTCAGCTCTCCTTATAAACTCATGCCACTACATACACTACTGTAAACGTGTGCAAGAGGGACTATCTTAGCATCCATTACAACATAAGCCTAATAGACAGAAAAAGAAATCCAGTTTATTTTCTCTCTGTAGTTTTTTTGGGGTTTTTTTTTGTTTGGTTGGGTTTTTTTACTGTTAGGCAAAATCCTCCACTTGGTTGAAAAACATAAATGAGATGAGTAGAGCAAAAATATCAGCCAGATTGAAAGCAAAATAAAAGCTTAAAAGGCAAACTGTCACCTCCTCACTAAAACCTCAGAAGTACAGAGGAGCCTGATGGGCATTGCAGCAGCTGACATCACTCCACAGGTAATTTGTACTGTTTGCACTGAATTTCTCTAAGTAAAAGTTAATATTGACAGATACCCTGACAGTATTACATTTTTATACACAATTACTGCTCTATTGAGAAAGAGGGACAAGTGCTCAAATACAGACCATAGAACCCAGATCCATCTGGCCTCAGAAGATATAAAACCTGGAAGGGAGAGTGAGAGTTGAGAGCAGTAAAGCAAGTCTGGTACAAAAGGTAGCACACAGAGCTCACTGCAGGTTAGTGATCACGGACACTAAACAGGCTTTTGGAATATTTTTTGTCTTTTTCTTTCTTTCTTCCTTCTGGGAAGCAATAAACATTCTTATTTTTAGTGAGATAAGGCTGGGGCACTAATGCCTTGAAGAACTGATGAGTCATATCATCATCAAAATGTACCCTGACAGCAGAGTACAGTCTTTCTGATAAGAATTATTTTGCCGCAACTTAGCATCATCATACAGGAACTTAATAAATCTGACATGGAAAAGTCAGAATTCTGTGATCATAAACGTGTTCCAAAGCAGCTTCTTTCAGACTGCATGACTTTCCTTCCACCTGTGTTCTTTCTTCCATAACTGTTTTTACAAAACAAATAGTTGCCAAGTAACTTCAGCCTCTTCCATGTGCATCTTCCACATAACCTTCAGTAAGTCACACCTGGTACCCACGTTTCTCAAGAACAGAGAAAGCAAGACCATAATTCGCAGACCAAAAAGACTGCAGGACCACAACTTAACAGAAAATACAGGAGGACTGACAACAGCTTCCCTTCAGACTGAAGTGAAAGACTCTGGATGGGGTTAATGCAAGTAAGAACTAAACTTCAAAATTCTAAATCAGCAGCACTGAAATCTTTTGAGCTGTTATCAAGCTGTTCCAGCTCAATCTGAGAGAAGTCTAGAAACATATACTGTTCTTCTGATAGGCCAAACCATTCCAATTCAGAATTTCATGACAGACACTTTTCTCATGGAATTTCATCAAAACATGAATCTGATCTTAACAGAAATCTCTCCCAATACTGAAGATTTCCTACGGTTCATAATGAACAACAGGCTGAGAAGCAGAAATGTAAAAACACCCAAGACTCAAAACAGACTTAAACTTTACCAACTTTCATGTCAGAAATAAACACAATTCACAAGTAGTCAGCAGTGATGTTTAAGGGTGAAGAAACACGAATGAGCACAGGGAAGAAACACATAAATCTCTGCAACCTTTAATAAAACAGGAATTTGAAGAAAGGGAGAAAAGAGTTTAAATTCTAGTCTCTTCAGCCTATTTCTATGTATGTGCAGCTTTGGCAAACTCATTTGGAAGGAAGATGTCAAGCCATAAGTGTTTGCTGTATTAGGGAACACAAAAAAAGGAATTATTCAGCCTCTGGTACTAGAAGAACATACATCTTTCAAATGAAGATTTAATTCTGTCTTTGGGGAGTAGATGGCATTACAGCAAAGCTAAAACCCATCATCCCTGCAGTAATCATTATGGAGAACAAGACGTCAATTATCAGATCATCTTGCAAGGAAAAGAGACCCTGTGGCAACATGAAAGGCAGCCTCACTGACTCAGGAGAGGTTTATTTAAGCAGGTAAAACAGAAGGTTAGTGAAGGGGTTTTTAAACTGTACAACTCTCACTAGCCGTAGTGAGATTTGAGCTGCCAAAAAAATAGAGTATTAGGTGGGAAATGTATCCAGCGAGTCCCACAGCAGAAGTGAATCAGAATAATGAGTTAAGTTACTCTCAGCAGGCCAAGGAGTGAGTAAATATACCGTAAATTATACTTAAATATAAAAAGGAAAAATAAAAGCTAGAAGGCAAAGGAATTAAGATACCACAAAAAAAGATAAATGCATTATTTTTGAGATGGGGTCTGTTTTCCATGGGCTAGTATTGAATATTTAATTTTTAGAATTATCCAACCATGCCTCAGAATGGATACCTCCAAGTATGGGTTACTAGTATGTCTATCACAAAAAAAAAAAATAATTAAGTTTGTATGATTTTGTAGCTGTTTTCATTCAACACAAGTAAATTCAGAAGTTCTGTATTAACTGAAAATCACTTCTGCTTACTAGATCTTATTTTACATTAATAAATTTCACTCTTTTAATGGAAACAGGGCAAATAGAAAACCACACACACTCACGAAGTTTAATTCCATTGTTGTCAAGTCTACACTACTAGGACATGCATTGGGTTTTGACTGAGACTAAGACCAAGCACATGATTTTTTTTTCTGTAGGGTTCCTGATAGGACCAGGAACCATTTGAACATGTATTTGACTGCTCAGGTGATATTATAGATACAGATAAAGACATGGAATTACTCCTTCACTGACCTGGAAGCGTCTAATGGGACATCACAAAGGAGCCAAATAATGTTACATTCTTCTTCACAGAGGGCAGAAATCATATGCCACTGCAGAGGGACACAATTTTTTGAAGTGTAGTTAAGTGCAACACTAGCAATCTTGCCTGCTCTCCATCTAATACTGAGTTTTGCAATGATGTGCAGGATGCCTTACTTCAATATGCTGTTTGAAATATACAAAGTCATTAAATTTCAGTCAGTTAAATTTTAATTTACTTGCTTTTGAAAAGGGGCAACAGATCTACTTGTCCCTTAATGTCTCTATTTTGAGAACAACCCAAACCACAATTTTTCAATAATGCTCTAAAATGTAACGACCAAATGTTGTCCTTGGATGCATTAGGGAAGAAGTTCTGTAAAGTGGAATTGTTGGTTTGAGTGTGGTTTGACAGGACATAGTAGAACTGACTCATCTGGAAGGATACAAGCATTTCTTTTGTGAAATGTGATCCTGCATAAATTTTTAAAAGGTCATATAATTATAATCTTTCAATAATACAAGATGTGATCCTGAGAAGCACTAAGTGCGCTCAGTTCCCAGTATAGTCAACGGGTACTTGGCACATCACAGCTGCAAGCGGAGTGAGGCCCACAGTGTTACACCCATACATCCTATTCAGATTGCTGTCCCGAGGAGGGGGAAGTCCCTTGAACACTGCCATTAATCCAGCTTCTAGCAGATGCAGGGGAGAAAGAAACAGAAAACTCTGGAGCTTTCATCAGCACAGAAACAGACAAATGAGGAGAAACAGGATTTAGATCTCTCTACCTTTTCCCACAGATCTCTGCAAAACAAACTCAATTGATATCACAAACTAAACAGTAAAGCAAATCAGAATGTCTATCTTTTGTTTGCCATGGCACAAGAACTGTTGAACAGAGGAAAAAAAACAAGCTGAGTTTAGCTCCATCAGCTGTTTCCTGGGGCTCGGTTCTTCCTTCCTCCAAGGGGTGCCACTGCTTGCTTTGTTCTCTCGTCCAGCTGTTCCTCCGCTCCTTCAGCAATGGCCTTAATAGACCCTGCAGGAATGCAGGAACAGACCACAGAAAACTCTTCTCTGCACACGAGCTAACAGGCCCTAGATGTAGAGAAGAACAACTGATCTGCCTCTGTCACTCACTTTACAATCTTCATTTTTCTCCCAAGAGCCACTGTGGAGCGTAATTTAAATGAGTCTCACAGAACTGCAGTTCCTCCACACTTTCTCACCACGCGTTCATACAGTAACAAGAAGCCAGTCAATCATATGAACAAGCGACTATCTTTACAAAGACAAAACCAAATCTAATTAGGACAAAAGGCGCTCTTGAAAAGGCTCCACAGAACAAAGACTTTTGGCATACTGTTAATGCTTAGCAAAGGGAAGGACCTTATGATGGGATGGCCCGTCATGTACTGATGGGCTACTGATTCAGAAGAAAACAAAAAGGACTGTTCAGTGTACCAGTAAAAGATAATCAGAAAGACTGTACAGGAGCTTAGGAGCTACTGAATCCCACATGCTTACACAAAATTCAAGACCAAAGTTTTTTTCATTTTCACATAGGGACATAATTGTAACAGGAAAAGCTTTCTCCCTTAAAGCCCATAAAACCACCAACACAAATAAAAGCACAAAAGGGAAAAAACAAATTTCAGCTATATTAGAAAAAAAAAACAACAAAATTGCCTCTGGTTTCAAAGTCACTAACTGGAATAGTAAAAACATCTACCATCAGTTTTTACTCCTTTAAGCTTGGCCATCAGTATTCACTGAAATCAAGGAAGTTGCAAAAATTGAACAGAAAGCCACTTCTGTGACAGTAAGGGCAGGCCGCCTCTGTGCTCACACTTAGGAAGAGAAATTGACACAGTTACAGCATGTTTTTCAGTTTATTCACACTATATAAAAATCCAAGGGACAAATGGTTTGAGGAAGGACAGACAGTCCAGTAACCAGGTACCGATTTTAACTTTGGACTCTGAAGCATCTCCCCGCTTTCCTCCTGTGTAACCATGCATAAAATCACTATCTTTACCTCGGATCCCTACTGGAAATAGAACTTGCTAACATCCCCACCTTGGTAAAGTGTCATCGGAAGAAGTATGCGTCCATAGACAATGAAGCAATCAGACATCATAGGAATGGAGCATATAGGACGAGCAGAACACTTGGTACAGACTCATAACCACACAACTAGAAATCAGGGATTATCGGGGTTCTCTGGTCTTCCTGTAGTATGAATTTCCCTTTAATTCCCCTTTAAATTTCTCCTGACCGTTTCCCATCTATAATGTGGGAATAATAATACTTCGGAGATGTTTATGGTTATATTACTTAATGATCACAGAACATTCTATGAACATTACACCAACGGAGAAAATCCTCCATCTACTTAGCTGTGTACATATTTTACGAAGCTCTTTATAATGAATGCAAACACAGTGTCATAGCACCATGTGCAGGTGGCTTTCTCACAAAGGGGACTTCAACGAGAAATCCGATGTTCAGTGCCAGTGCAACCGAAGGAACAGGACTGCGAGGTGCCCTGAGAAAGGTACGGGCCCTCCAGTGTAGGTGCTGCCCTGTAGGTTAAGCTGTGTGAATAACAAGGCCTGGATGGTTACTGTCTGTCACCGAAATCCACATGATTTCAGGATTGTGAATAAGGTTGGAGCTACCGTTCTTTTACATGTAAATCCAGGGAGATGGGTACTGGCTGCATCAGACCAAGGGCCCATTATGGCCAGTTTACTGTCTGTAAATTGGCCAAAAAATGGATGCATAGCAAAAACTGTAAGAAGCCGGTGCGTACATTGATACTTCTCTAATACCTTCCTAGACTCCAACTGTTTGCAGTTCAAGAGCTTCCAGAGACAGAAATGGTTTCTCTGAACAAAGTTGTCTTCCATCAACTGTCTCCTCTCCCCCAAACCTAGAGAAGTTTTTAGGCCCTACAAGATCTTTTGAAAAAGGTTCCTGCAGCTTAACTACACGTTGTATTAAGATCCAATTCCACATATTTTAACTGAAACTACTCATCACAGTACGTAGATTGTCCCATGTGGTCTCATAAGAACAGAAGTACTACATTCCTTACCATCCCACAGTTTACGGTTCCTGCAATACCACTTCAAAGCTGTGAAATCAACAATTCAAAGAATTACATTGTCAGCCAAATGCTGCATTTCTTACTTAATAAAATAAAAATATCTTTGACAGTGCTGAACCAACAAGTACCTTGTTAGATGATTTACCAAATAGGTAATTCCAGAATGTATATTATTTTTTATGATAAATAATAAGCCTCAAAAGACGAAGGGACTAAACAGTACTATTTAGCACTTAGCAATTTTTTTTGTTCAAACAGCTTAAGTAAGCTTTCTATCAGCTCTAGGAGCTTGATAAGGAATCCTACCTCTTGCTTTTTTTATACAGCATGCTATAGTGTTTATTAATCGTCAGATTAAATTGAATAAAGAACAAAGTTAAAAGTCATGCAAAGAGACCTGATGCTCAAAGAGCTCCAATGTCTTTTCCCAGACAGAAAAATATATTTCCTGGGTGGCATGCCCTGTGTAGGAAAAGTATTTCATGGGACACATTGCATTCTCATAATTTTAGATGACTACAGTATCCTTTCTGCCATCTCCAAAACTGCAGGAGGCAAAATGATCCCACAAAAATACTTTTTCCTCCCTTCACTCTCATGATCATGGCATTCATAGTGGGTAAGTTGGATTCTGTAAAGTATGTTTCAGAGATTAAAAAAATCTTAAATACCTGTCATGATAACACACTTCATAACAACTGTGATAACCAAAATTTTTAAGAACAGAGGTCTAGTAGTAAAAGATAATCTGTTTTACATACCATAAATGAAAATGCATAAGCAGAATGGTGGTTTTGAAACTGTAAAATAGCAGCAAGTCACTCTAATCCTGAGCAAATGAAGGGCTGTCATTTTTCAAAGTGCAAAGGAAGAACACATTTTTACAGAATATTATCCAATAAGAATGCCATGTGATAATGACCAAAGGTCAACTGCAGAATAGCTTGCTGAGTTATTTTTTATTTCACAAGTCTAAACCCTCCTCCAGCTTCTCAACCGCCTTGAAATTTAACTGCAAGTTTCAGGAACATCTAAATAGGTTTCCTTCTGTTTTCCTAAGAAATAGAATCTTACAATAAACAAACATACAGGAGGGCAAAAGGACATTTTGAGTAAGATTTTAACCAAAACATGTTTTTCTTATAAAAATATTATGATGTCCTTCAAATATATAAAACATAGCACAGGAAGACTGTGAAGAAGCTTGAAACCTCTGAAGATATGAATGCATTTTTATAAATACTACAAAAATATGTTTGTCTTCATTTTCACAGTTATTATGTCAATATTTAAGCTCTCTGGCTCGCATGCATCTGCACAAAAGTACTTCACTGTTTAGTTGCTTTGCACAAAAGCCATACCCTGCAAGGGCAGAAAGTTCTTCCCAAAATAAATAGCCAATACATACTGACTTGTGGAAAAAGAGAATTAAGTTCCCTATATTTTGATATGTAGAGGATATGAGGGTACTAAGCAGAAGAACATGCTCACTTTTCTCACAACCATTCTCAGGAAATTAAGTAGTATTACTCTTTTGGATGAGGGCAGGAACTCACATAGACTCACATAGAAGCTGTAAGAGAAAAAGTTGCAGAGGCATCAAGAAAAATTATGATCTCCAAGTGGAGAAACTTGGGATGGAGGCTCCTCATTCCTGTCACATGTAAAAAGAACTAGCTCCAGAATCAATCAACTTGGGATGGAGGCTCCTCATTCCTGTCACATGTAAAAAGAACTAGCTCCAGAATCAATCAACTTGGGATGGAGGCTCCTCATTCCTGTCACATGTAAAAAGAACTAGCTCCAGAATCAATCAAGTGGGTACATAACTAGACGAAACATTTTGCCTATGCAAAAGCTGTCTTTGCAGGCTCTTAGTTTCTCCTTGTTGCCTATTTAATTCTACAAGATAAAGAGACCATCAACATTTAAAAGGGCATAATTTTACGATACAATCTAGTTTATGCGTGGTATGATCAACACATCAGAACAGATGCTACAGGCACGTTTGTACAAAAAGTCATAATGCTGTTTCCTGAAGTCCTGAGTAATTATCACTGGAAAAGACTTGATTTGTTTCCAGTGCCGTCAGTAAGAACTCTGCCCGGGTAACTGTGCCTACACACATTTCTAAGTAGATTGCACAGGTGCATGTATGTATCACAAGACGATCCCATATCACCCATGTTTGTTTCATGAAGAAAAAATACACTGTAAGGAGGTTTCAATTGCCATCTTCTTTTGTTTCCAAGACTGTTATTATTCAGACTTGTGCATTTAAAAATTTTTGGGGTGATTTCTCTATTCTAAAGCTAGCTAGCACTTCACAAAGACAAATCAGCACACCTTAGTGAAATTACAAGTTTTCTAAACTCCATAATTATTACTGTACCAATTACTTCCAACTGCCTATATGTGTTCAAAATAACATTCACAGTGAAAGCCAGGTGTTTCTACTCACTGCTTCAGCAATTGAAAAGAAAGGGAGAAAACTAAGGCTGAGTATCCAACTCTTTCTAGATCTTTATAAAAAGCACTGTTTCTGAGAGTAGGGTATTTTTATTTATAATAGTTACAAACAATTGGTATAAAGCACACAAATATTTCTCAAAAGCAGCACATGTAATGATAATACCTAAAGGATACCACGACTACTTCTTCAATTACGTTACGTATTAAGTAATCAGCTGCAGCATGCTTCTTCTGCAGCATAAACACATTATTCTATAAGGCGGCAACATTAAAGTCACCCATCTAAAATTCAAAAGATCTTTCCACCTACAATGAAAATAATCTTTGGCTGGTAAACAGTACAGAAACAGTTTCATAGAAATCTTCAGTGAAAACTTGGAAGATGTCTAAAACAGGAACTCATTAACTAGCTTATCATTTCTGCCCTGTGATAACCTCATCACCTAACAAGATTTACAAAACGGATTTATGGATCGTCCAGCTGATGTATGGGTGATGTGCATTTATTCATACATGAGAGTTCAGGATTTTTTTGGTGCTTTGAAAGCCGAACAGATTTATCTTTAATAGCTTGGACACTAGGAGGGGTTTACAAAACTTTCAGAATGCATCTCCATACTGTATTTTTAGCAATCTATGACAAAATAAATCCACAGATAAATCCATATATTATATGCTGTTCAACTCTGTATAAATAACAACGAAAGTCATCACACGATGTTTCTACTTCATAATATATAGCAAAAAAAAGACACAAATACAACGCAGAAAACTGCAGCTTTTTTTTGACTGTCTATGATGTATTAAGAGGCATCTTCATAGCAGCACAGTTACAGTCAAACACATGGAGATAAACATTTTTTAAGCAGCTAAGATCAGATGTCTACTCCACAGTTGTTTTCTTGGCTCCTCCTGATATATAAAGGAAGAGTTTTCTGTTTTATTTTGCTTTTTCACAAGGAAGATCCACTTAACACCTGAAGAACTAGATTGATCATGAAAAGATTAGCACTCAGGAAGAAAACCCGAAATCATTGAGAAAGATTTTTAGACAGTTGTTGAAAAAAATCTTTAATTATTTTACTTTACCGTTAGCATCTATTTAGTTCACACCTGCAGAAAACAATTTGGAAGAAAGCACTGTATTTTAAAAAAAGCACCATTCCGCTTCTTCATTTAAGAGTATGAGACTAAAACAGAATCTCCATACTCAGGATGAACAATCTCATAATAAAAGCAGTTTTACTGACTATAAGAATAGCTTTCACTGTAGAAATCTGTTCAGTGTGAGTAAACTGTTAAAACACGACCCAGAACAGCATATTACTTTTTCCCTCTGAAACAGTATTTCAGAAAAAAAGAAATTTCAACAGTTGCTGCTACTGATATATCTAAAATGAAAAACAAGAAATAAAATGGAAGATCAAACAACTCAAGCCCACAAGCTTTCATTTGACAGCAGAAAAAGAAAAAAAATCCACCTTTTTTAATATATCAACTTATAGAAAGACCATAATAGATGCAATTTAAAAAAAATATTTCTCTGCCTTACATTTAACAAATTAACTATCTTAATTCTTCATAATACATGTATAAGACCAGATGAAATAGGTGACCATTAAGTGTACCAGACAGCTAAACCACGGTTTCATCTGGTACTACAGATATTGGTGAATTACTTTCAGGCAGCAGAATGACTTATGAATATGATTAAAGCAAAATTTGGCATTATTCTGATAGTGCAATAGAACGATATTTTAAGTACGATATAGAAGAACCAGGTCATGAAAGAGGATTACGAGGTTACAAAGGCTTTAAAGTCAGAACTACTGGAGATACAAAGTTGAACATACCAGAACACCCACCAAAACAGAAGGATTCTTTGCAAATGGATAAATAAATTGAAACGGAAAGCTTTTATATTCTCCCTATAATTAGTGCCTGAAGATCGTAAGCCTTAAATTGTCAGTTCAGACCATCATCCAAAATCTAGAAACAGCTTTATGATGTTAGGCACTTCACTCAGATGCACGGTACAATAGAGATTTGGCCTCAAGGAATATATTTTCTGCTTTAGCTTATGAAATTGCCCTT